>NC_090765.1:54717772-54727772 GCF_036898095.1 Palaemon carinicauda | reverse complement strand
AAGAATATATAAATTGAAAGTTCTAAGAATAATTAAGAAATAAACGAAAAGAATAAGATAATACAAAAAAAAATGAAACAGTGAAAAAAATCTCATCACGCTAATAATAGCAACGATGAAAAACCAGCTGATGAGAGAGAGAAATAGAAATAAAAAACATAAACAACTGCAAGAATAAATGCCACGAAGGAAAGTAATATCTTAAGTATTGCCTAAGGAACGAGGTCACAGCTGTTTCAAAACTTTCTCGCCAGAGGCGCTGGGCTCCGTATTTTTTTCCTCTCCAAGGTACCGAGCGCTTGACGAGCAATAGGAAATCAGCTGGGCAGAGTTGAGACCCTTGGTATTTTTACTAAGTCATAATGTACTTTCTCTCTGTTGTTTGATTGGAATTCCAGCTTCATGACTTGAACATTTATTCAGATTGCTGTAATTGGTTTTATCAATTTGTTTTAAATTGCTGGAAGGACATGAAAGGATGGGAATGTATTGTTGCATAAGTGAGAGATAACTTGCGTTTAGTTCTTTAATATATATACATATGTATATATATATATATATATATATATATATATATATATATTATAATATAAAAGTATTATTAAAGTAGGAATCATTTAACGACATAACAAAAAATATTCTAAAACGTTCAGATGATAAAATTATTATTATTATTATTATTATTATTATTATTATTATTATTATTATTATTATTATTATTAGGTCAGCTACAACCCTAGTTGGAAAAGCGGGATGCTATAACCCCAAGGGCTCCAACGGGGAAAAATACCCCCAGCCAGGAAAGAAAATAAGGAAATAAATAAAGAAGAGAAGCAGTGAACAATTAAAATAGGATATTTTAAGAAAGGAACAACATTAAAATAAATCTTTCATATATAAACTAAGAAAAGAGACTTATTTCAGCCTATTCAATATAAAAACATTAGCTGCAAGTTTGAACTTTTAAAGTTCCACTGATCCAACTATCCATATCAAGTTGCCATAGACTTAACAATAATATCATCTTTCTTTTATATTCTAGACTGCCATATTACATATAATCAGCGCCCAAGCCCCTCTCCATCGAAGCTAGGACCAAGGAGGGCCGGGCAATGGCTGCTGATGACGCAGCAGATATAACTATGGGCGCCCCCAAAAGCGCCCCCCCCCCAAATCCTTAGCTCACAATGATGACGAGGTTGCACCGACCAAAGGGACTAAGGAGTTTGAGCGGGACTCGAACCCCAGAGTGGCAATCGCCAGGCAAGGACGCTACCACCCGGCCACAACTACTTTCGTTTTTTCAAATTATTATTAATATTATTACTAACCAAGCTACAACCCTAGTTGGAAAAGCAAGATGCTATAAGCCCAGGGGCTCCAACAGGGAAAAATAGCCCAGTGATGAAAGGAAATAAGGAAATAAATAAATGATGAGAATACATTGCAACCTTTAACTTTGCACTGTCTTGAACTTTTGCCGAGAGTGAGATGGGTTGTGGTTAGGGGGGTGGGGGGGGGGAGGGGAGTGGGCCTATACAGACAGACAGACGAATAGAATTACTTAATGTATGCCAGATAATCCATTCACTTCGTGAGAGCAGACTAATAGCCTTTTTCTTTTTATTGTTTGTAAACATCTGCTGTTTCGACAGTAGCCTGATTGTATAGTCACGTTTTCGTTTATACAGTTTAAATGTAGTTCTCTTCGTCTTCCCTTTCCTTTCCTTCCTCTTCTTTTTCTTCCTGTTCTTTTTCTTTCTCCTCTTTTTCTTCCTCTTCCTGTTGCTTTTCTTCATCTTTTTCTTCTTTTCCCTTTTCCCTTTCTTCATCTTATTCTTCCTCTGCCTTTTCTTCCCCTTCCTATCTTCATCTTCCTTTCCCTTTTGTTCATCGTCTTTTTCTTTCCCTTCCTTTTCTTCATCTTCATTTCCCTTTTCTTCATCTTCCTTTTCTTCATCTTCCTTTTCCTTTTCTTCCTCTTCCTTTCCCTTTTCTTCATCCTCTTTTTCTTCCTCTTCCTTTTCTTCATCTTCCTTTCCCTTTTATTCATCTTTTTTTTTCTTCCTCTTCCTTTTCATCATCTTCCCTTTCTTCCTTTTATTTTGTCCATCTTTTACTGCATTTGTTACTACAATCTTTGCGCTACTAACTCAAGTATAAACACAGGCATATTAACAAGAGATTAACCCACGCACGTCACACGGTTAGCGAACAATTTAACACAATTACCAGTGAAGAGTCTTTATTAAAATTACCGCAACTATGTTGCTAACTACAAATCATGATTACCACACGGGTCTACGAAAGCAAAATCATCCAGGAACCGAATATATATATAAAGAGGAATTTCGTAAGGGGAAAAAAAAGGCATTTGGCGTGCCAGCGTTGCGTAATGTAATTAAAAAAAAATAGTGAGAGTACGATCATGTGGTTAAGTACGGTTCTCATTTGACTTTTTTTTTTTTTTTTTTTTTTTTTTTTTTTGCTTACGTAAGTCGGTCCCATACCGAGTTCGAGGTTGCTTTTTTGGACGAGTGGCAAATATTTAGGCCGATATATTTAAATATATTGTTCTCATCATTGATCTAATAATGCATGCAATATACTTATATCTTTTACCAATCCTCATAAACGTATTTTACTATCGTTCACTATAAACTTTATAATTATTCACTAGGCCTATCTCACAGTATTAGTTGATCGTCGACTGACTAGAGTTATTATTATTATTATTATTAGTAGTAGTAGTAGTAGTAGTAGTAGTAGTATCAGCTAAGCTTCAACACTACTTGGAAAAGCAGGATGCTATAAACACAAGGGCACCAACAAGGAAAAAAGCCCAGTAAGTAAAGGAAATAAGGAAATAAATAAGCTACAAGAGAAGTAATGAACACTTAAAATAGAATATTTTAAGAACAATATCAACATAAAAACAGATCTTTCATATATAAACTATAAAACATAGATGTCAGCCTGTTCAACATGAAAACATTTGCTGCAAGCTTGAACTTTAGAAGTCCCCGTAACTTATAAGTTGTTTATTAGACTATCATGGCAGGATCGGAGTCTAAAATTTTATTTAATTAAATTTTCAAAAATTAAAGTGCTATTATCAATTCATATTTCGATCAAGGGATCAAAACAAAATAATGTCTGTACAAACAACTATAGTCAATTATTTTTAATGAGGCGCATTTGCACTGACTCGCAAGGGTGTCCTTTTAGCTCGAAAAAGTTTCCTATTCGCTGATTGGTTGGACAAAATCATTCTAACCAATCTGCTGGCGGGAAACTTTTTCCGAGCTAAAAGGGCACCGATAATTTTGTTATGTAATCTGGTATTTAGAAACAATGCTATTATTATTATCATTATTATTACTATCCAAGCTACAACCCTAGTTGGAAAAGCAAGATGCTATAAGCCCAGGGGCTCCAACAGGGAAAAATAGCCCAGCGAGGAAAGGAAATAAGGAAATAAATAAATGAAGAGAACAAATTAACAATAAATCATTCTAAAAACAGTAACAACGTCAAAACAGACATGTCATATATAAACTATTAACAGCATCAAAAACAAACATGTCATAAATAAACTATAAAAAGACTCATGTCCGCCTGGTCAACAAAAAAGCATTTGCTCCAACTTTGAACTTTTGAAGTTCTACTGATTCAACTACCCGATTAGGAAGATCATTCCACAACTTGGTAACAGCTGGAATAAAACTTCTAGAGTACTGCGTAGTATTGAGTCTCGTGATGGAGAAGGCCTGGCTATTAGAATTAACTGCCTGCCTAGTATTACGAACAGGATAGAATTGTCCAGGGAGATCTGAATGTAAAGGATGGTCAGAGTTATGAAAAATCTTATGCAACATGCATAATGAACTAATTGAACGACGGTGCCAGAGATTAATATCTAGATCAGAATAAGAAATTTAATAGACCGTAAGTTTCTGTCCAACAAATTAAGATGAGAATCAGCAGCTGAAGACCAGACAGGAGAACAATACTCAAAACAAGGTAGAATGAAAGAATTAAAACACTTCTTCAGAATAGATTGATCACCGAAAATCTTGAAAGACTTTCTCAATAAGCCTATTTTTTGTGCAATTGAAGAAGACAGAGACCTTATATGTTTCTCAAAAGTAAATTTACTGTCGAGAATCACACCTAAAATTTTGAAAGAGTCATACATATTTAAAGAAACATTATCAATACTGAGATCCGGATGTTGAGGAGCCACCGTCCTTGACCTACTTACAATCATACTTTGAGTTTTGTTAGGATTCAACTTCATACCCCATAATTTGCACCATGCACTAATTCTAGCTAAATCTCTATTAAGGGATTCACCAACCCCAGATCTACATTCAGAGGATAGAATTGATGCAAAGAGAGTAGCGTCATCTGCATATGCAACAAGCTTGTTTTCTAGGCCAAACCACATGTCATGTGTATATAGTATGAAAAGTAATGGGCCAAGAACACTACCCTGCTACGGACTACTAAGTCAATTTACTGTTGTGTAATTCAGCGAGACATTAAAATACCAGAAAATTATAATTAATGGTAGGAATCCTCATTAACGGTGATTATCGACACCAAAAAAAAAAATAGTGTCAAAAGTTTCGTATAAATATTTTGAAAGTTTTTAACACAACACGTAACACGCCATAACAAAGATAGCATTATGTATATTTACACACACATGTATGTATTAATGCATGTATGCATGTATGTATGCATGTATGTATGTATAAGGAAGAGAAGACGTTGGATTGATGAACTAAGAAAATTTGCGTGTATAACCTGACATGGAAAGATCATAAACAGACGGAAGTGGAAGGACATGTCTGAGGCATTTGTCCTGCAGTGGGCTAGTTAAGGGTGATGACTGTATACAGTATATACATTGTATATATATTATATATATACCTATATATATTATACATAAATATATACAGAGAGAGAGAGAGAGAGAGAGAGAGAGAGAGAGAGAGAGAGAGAGAGAGAGAGAGAGAGAGAGAGAATTAAAAGCTCATGATAGAGACGACTGGCGAAATCTAATCGAGGCCCTTTGCGTTAATAGGTATAAGATATATATATATATATATATATATATATATATATATATATATATATATATATATATATATATATATATATATATATATATATATATATTGTCCCAACCCTATGACCTTACTTACGATGCCTAGCTTAGTTTAGCACTATTATATATGGGCCAACGGAAGGGAAGCCTAGACTAAACGTGAACTAAATTACAGTAACTCAAGGTCTCTTTACTTCCATAATTCCGGTTCCAACGTTTTGTAAACTCTTCGTGACCCAAAAATCTTTACCCTTGACATAGGTAAAAATAACTTTACGTAAATAGATCGTATTGGCGTTACTGTCCTAGTCCTATTTTCCCCTTTAAATGTTCATGCTCCTCTTGCTTATTTTCAAGTTTGTATAGCCTGTATATATATATGTATATACACACACACACACACACACACACATATATATATATATATATATATATATATATATATATATATATATATATATATATATATATATATATATATATATATATGGAAGATCGGTTTTAATGTTGTTACTGTTCTTGGAATATTTTATTTTGTTCATTACTTCTCTTGCAGTTTATTTACTTATTTCCTTTCCTCACTGAGCTATTTTCCCTGTTGGAGCCCCTGGGCTTATAGCATCCTGGTTTTCAAACCAAGGTTGTACCTTAGCAAATAATAATAATAATTATAATAATACGCACAGCGTCACTGTCCTAGGCCTAAGTGCCTTAAGATGTTCATGCTCATAATACACACTTCATTACTGACTTAGGCCTACGTTCCTTTTTAATTGTAAGCTGCATTTCATTCCCTTTGCCAGCGTAAGAGGAGTTTATAATCAGCTTCCCCAATGACAACGCCGTTAAAAATCCGTTATTTAGAGCGTAATTCAAGCGTCGAGTATGTAGATGAGAGAAAGGAATAGTGATGACAGAAGTGGAACGAGCATGACGCTCATTATGGCGCTTATGAGCATTGCTGTGATCCGGAACTCTCTCTCTCTCTCTCTCTCTCTCTCTCTCTCTCTCTCTCTCTCTCTCTCTCTCTCTCTCTCTCGGCAATTAAAAATATTTGTCCTCTTATCTTAAATTTGCAGTATATACTTGCGGTATTTTATGGTTTATTATTAACCTCTTTCATTTGACTATGGTTTTTATCTCGAGTTGTTTCATCTTGCCCTTTCAATATCTGCTTTTTTTTCCTTATTTTGTTTTGTATTCCTTTTCTTTAACATTAATCATATAATCAAGACTGAGGTCAGCGGGAGGAAAATGGCTATGTAAAGAAGGTGTTATGATGAGTCTTATAACATCTTTTTCAGACTGTCCGCAAGTGACGTTGCCTGCTTATCTTGATTGAAGGAAATTCTTACCGTGTTTTGCCGGCAATGAACTTCAACAACATCAACAACAACAAAAACTTCTATTTATAGAACAGGTCCTGGATCGTTTTATACACGAGGAATTCCTTGATAACCAATGGGCAATGGGACACGGCTGATTGATTTGTTTATATTATTTGACTTCATTTTTCTATATATAAATCATTGTGCTTGCATGATTAATAGAACTTTTTTTTAATTAATTAGTCGGTAATGTAAAGCGATGTAAATTTATGAGTATCGTCAGTATAAATGAAAATTAAGTACTTCTTCTTGAGAAGAGATATGACAGGACACACATTTATAAATTTACAGATGACTTGTCTTAGCTGATTTTACTAATTTTTGAAACGAGTTTTATATACATTTCTCAACCAATTAGTCGATCAGATTTAAATTCACCCAGAAATGAAAGATTTCAAGTGAATCATAATAATTTCCTGAGCCTGCAATGCAATACTGATCTTTTGAAAATATTTCCTTAGACGTATTACAATAAAATCTCAGATATAGTCTCATGACAGTCCCTTGTCAAACCGGGTACATATTAACCTGGCTACCTACCAAATCGCCTACGCACAAACCTGGTTACCTAACAACACGGATGCATAAAAATCTTGATATATACCAACTAGATGCATAAAACTCTGGCTACATACCAAGGCAAGCTTGACTAACTACAAATTTGGCTACTTACAAAAGTCGGTTATATACAAGTTTGAGTATCTACCAACCCAGCAACACACAAACCCGTCCACCGAATCTGACCCAATATGGCTGCCTTACCAATCCTGCTACATACTTAACTACATAATAATCTGGCTACCTTACCAACCCGGCTTCACAAAACCTGATTATTACCAGCCCAGCAACACACAAACCCGTCCACTTAATCTGATCCAATATGGCTACCTTACCAATCCTGCTACATGCTAGACTACATAATAATCTGGCTACCTTACCAACCCGGGTTCACAAAACCTGATTATTTACCGACTTGGCAAGTAAATAATAAGGTTACCTATCATTCCAGCTACTTAAAAACTTCTATCAGGTTATAGTCTGTAACTCCTGAGAAAATCCGGTAAACTATTCAGTGGGTTTATAAGGTTCTGTTTGCCACCTTACCAACCCGGATACACAAAAACCTGATTACTTACCGACTCGGCAACTAAATAATCAGGCTACCTATGAATCCAGCTACTTGTACATAATTGAGAGCATTCTTACTTAAATCAGGTCACTGCAACTCCTAAGAAAATCCAGTGAACTTTGCAATGTGGGTATAGGCCTAAGGTTATGTTAGCCTAATCTAAGATCTTGTTTGTGACGTTAAGGCCTTCCTTTATTTCTATTCATTTCTGTTTTTTTTAATACATCTAACTTTTAGAATGATATTCCGTGTACCAGGAGAGGCACTTGGGGTTATACTGTCTGTATATTACATTGACATCTATTTCAGAACGAGTTTCGTATTTTAGATCAAAATTAGGTCGAATAAATATCAGTGCATTGTTCAGTGAAACAAAAAATTAGCATCCATATCACAATTATATACTTAATGTAAGTAGGAACACCGAATTAAATGCTGAGGTCTGGTATATTATTTCATATTTTCCCCCATCAAATATGTAACTAAATTAGATTCTAAATCTTATTTCATTTATTTGGCCCAATTCCTGATAAGTGCAATAACTACGGAATAATCTTCCTAATCGGGTAGTTGAATCGGTAGAATTTCCAAAGTTCAAACTTGTAGTAAAAGATTTTTATGTTGAATAGGCTAACATCAGTCTTTTTATAGTTTATATATGGAACATTTAATCTTGTTATTGTTTTAAAGATATTTGAATATTTAGAATTTATCCAAATTATTTCAGAATTACTCCTAAGATAAATATTGGATGTAAACGAGCCTGTATCGATAAGGTTATTTGTAACTAACAGACGGTAAATTCTTAATCACACAAATCTCTGTATTATCCTCAGAGACTAGAATGAGACACTAGGCTACTTTAGTAAATATGAAAATGACAGAATATATATCAAATTATTGAGAACATATAAATGATAAGAAGAGATAAGATACGGAATGAGGTAATTAGGGGTACCACAGGAGTTAGAAAACTATCAGATAAGATCCAAGAAAGTAGACTGAGGTGGTACGGTCATGACATGAGAAGAGATGAACAGTATATTGGGATTAAAGTGATGGAAATGGAGGTACAGGGAACGAGGAGAGGGAGACCAAAGCGAAGGTGGATGGATTGTATCAAGGATGACCTTCGATCAAAGGGATTAACGGGTGATGAAGTGTGGGACAGAGGTAGATGGAGAAAGCTGACCAGAAACATCGACCCCACATAAAAGTGGGAAAAGATGTAGACAAGGAAGAAGAAGAAATGATACTCGACAGTTCTACGTAGTAATATCGATTCGTTTAAGAATATCACGATTGCGTTACCTCTAAGACATGAATTGATATGGATGAGGACTTTGTCCTGCAGAGGATTAGAAACGACTGCATTTGGTTGTTGGAGTATATATATATATATATATATATATATATATATATATATATATATATATATACAGTATATATGTATATATATATATATATATATATATATATATACATATACAGTATATATGTATATATATATATATATATATATATATATATATATATATATATATATATGTGTGTGTGTGTGTGTGTGTGTGTGTGTGTGTTTAAATTTGCTCTGGTCTCCAATAAAAATCACAATTCAGTTCATCCATTGATTTTATATACTGCAACGCCTAAATTCCTCCTACACCATTCAACCTCTCTCTCACTCTCTCTCTCTCTCTCTCTCTCTCTCTCTCTCTCTCTCTCTCTCTCTCTCTCTCTCTGGAGCCAAATAGTTCCACTGGAAACTTTCTATCCAGGAAAATGCTTTTATTCTTTATCGTATTCCCAGAAATTCCCTTTATTTTTCTTGTGGGTGTGTCCAGACATATCGAGCGGGAGATGATATTATGTAACTCGATGTAGATCCTTTCATCTTTCTAGTTTCTTAGAATTAAGCATAATTTTGCTTGCAATATCTTTGCCAATCTCCTATCATTAATATGATAGTAGTCTCTCTCTCTCTCTCTCTCTCTCTCTCTCTCTCTCTCACACACACACACACACACACACACACACACACACACAGTAAACTAATTGAAGGATAATTTAGACAAGATCATATACTCTCCCTAAACGTTTAAACTAGTTCGCTCTGCCCAAGAGCAAATGGAGTTTCCGAAGATGGGCTAAAAAGTCTTTGAGACAGCCAATATCCTTGTAACACACACACACTCTCTCTCTCTCTCTCTCTCTCTCTCTCTCTCTCTCTCTCTCTCCTTACCACACGCAAACATGTGTGCTTGCGCGTGCGAATAAGTTTTGTAAGGCCAGATTTGGTGATATTTCCCTATCAGATCGTCATGGCATTCACCAACTCATCCTTGTAAACATTATATGAAATATACT
>NC_090765.1:54707772-54710272 GCF_036898095.1 Palaemon carinicauda | reverse complement strand
AAGAAGAAGAAGAAAAATAATAATAATAATAATAATAATAATAATAATAATAATAATAATAATAATAATAATAATAATAATAATAATAATAATAATAATAATAATAATAATGAAGAAGAAGAAGAAGAAGAAGAAGAAGAAGAAGAAGAAGAAGAAAAAGAAGAAGAGTAATAATAATAATAATAATAATAATAATAATAATAATAATAATAATAATAATAATAATATCATTATTATTATTATCATTATTATTATTACTATTATCATTAATAATTATAATAATAATAATAATAATAATAATAATAATAATAATATGAGCAATTCTGATTCATCCTATAGTTTGTATTATTTTGTTCAGTAATAACAAACTTCCATTTGAAATGCATAAGTACAAACAATATCTTCTGGTGGCTTCATCCAGTAACAGCCAATCAAGAAAACGCATGAGCTAAAGAGGTGTTACAGAAATTACAATTTCATACAAAAAAAAAAAAAAAAAAAAAAAAAAAAAAAAAAAAAAAAAAAAAAACCTGCAAATTTCATCGTAATGTCGAAGGCATTATTATTATTATTATTATTATTATTATTATTATTATTATTATTATTAGCTAAGCTATAACCCTAGTTGGAAAAACAAGATGCTATAAGCCCAATGGCTTCAACAAGGAAAAAATAGCCCAGTGGGGAAAGTAAATAAGGAAATAAACAACATGAGAAATAACGCTATATACTAAAGACTCGTCTCTCCCGCCGTATTCAAATTGGACATTTCCAAACCCATTTAACCAGATTTTCGCTTAAATTTATCATTTTATGAACTTTTCGCCTTATCCTAATATTTGTTATCCTTTTAAATAAATTCCAACCCTCATCTTTCCTTTATAGTAAAGAAGAAAAGTTGCTTTACGTAAAGAACGTCTGACTACAGTTTTTGTACACATTTCTAATTTATAAAATGGAATTGGTTATTACTTTAATTCCAATTTGTTGGGTAGCTTTTATTATCACGGTCATCAATTAGCTATATTCCATAAAAGAATGTGGTACCCGTACAAATAAAAAATCGTTGTCAGCTCCATCCAGTAATTGCTAAAATAAAAAACGCAAATATATGTCCGGCAATCAGTTAAATCATCAACCACATCTAAAACTCATTTGACATAACAACATCACATTGCTGCACTGGCCAGCTCTAATTCATCTCGAAACCACAATCACCCCTTGTTGGTCTAATACTTGGCATATTATATATCAACACTCATCTACCAATCATTTTACATATCCAAGATACTAAGTCATCTTTTTCACTTAGGCTAACCTTTCTAACTTATTTTTACTATGATTCACAGGTCATGCCGTTTTCAACCTTACCTAACCTAGGCGAACTCCACAAACCAGTCATCACAACTACTGTATAGCCAAGTTTTCTTTTCATTTATAGGCAACAAACCTACACATCCTCCTTCAAGAAGTTTGTCTTCTAGTCCTTATGCAAATAACTATTTCTTCTATTCTATTCCACATTTTTAAAGAGCTTCGGTTATTTTCTTACCTCGTTCATTCTATGATTACTCGTTGCTCCGATTCTACCATTTGTAACATTTGCGGTACTGACATATACATATATTAGTCAACAATGTTCATGTCTCATACATTTTGGCTCTTATTTACCTCCACATATTTTCTTTGAATTGCATTACTTTTCACGTTTCTGTAATTTTTAGCCAATCTAAACAACACTTCTTCACCAGTAGCAATCGACACTGTAAACTTCAAAAACAAACTGTTACTGTTTGAAGTTCTGTTCACAATGCCATCTCTTGTCCATCAGATCTGCACCAAATGTTTCTGTTTTTCAACCAATTCCATTTATTACATAGAGTCTTAGACCATGCCAGTCTTGAATAGTCATAAGGATCTATAACAGTTTATCTTCATGGCATACTTAGCCCGCTATCGTCTACACCTCTCTATCCATAGTTGTAAAAATTGGTTGATCTGTACAGTAAGAAAATAGCCCTCTTCACATATTTTCAAAAATTTCCACCACAATACAGTATTGCATTTTTATCTCTGTTCAGTGTTTCTCTCTGTCTATGATTTATATAATATTTCAACTTAACTCTTAAGCTTACTATTCAACTCTTTGGTAATAAATACGTGACCAAAATACTAACTTCCACGCCTATACATATTTTTTTTGCTCTGTCGAGTTTTTTTTTTCCTTTATCATTTATAATCTTTCTATATGCCTCTCTAGTTATACAAAGAATTTACATCCACTTTTCGTTTACTATCAACTTCTATGGTTCGGTTGTTAAAAATTTTGCACTCTCGTCAATGAACTGTTTCACGAGCCTTCCTCAGATAGTACTATGCCTTTGCCAAGAGGTTTACATACTGAACTCATCCATTTAGGCACTTACTAACTATAGGCCTATGTATTACTATGTCCCTAAAAGTGTTACTATCCTTTATTTTCAACCTTTTTTCTTTCATA
>NC_090765.1:54690272-54697772 GCF_036898095.1 Palaemon carinicauda | reverse complement strand
CTTAATCCTTAAGATGCGTCCATGAGCATGGCGAGGAGCATATGCTCTTTGAATACACTCTGATAAACTGTCTATTTTGATTTTTGTAATATCCTCATACACCTGACAACACTGAGATTACCATACAATTCTTCTTCACTCAGGGAGTTAACAACTGAACTACTGCACTGTAATTGTTCAGTGGCTACTTTCCTCTCCTTAAAGGAATCGTCTTGGACTGTTTATCAGAGTATATTCAAACAGCATATGCTCCTCGCCATGGTCATGGACGCATCTTACCCATTCAGTGATTTTTGCTCAGTGAAAGTGACTGCGAGAAAGGCTTCTTTGCCATTAACTCGGCAAATTATATCATCAGTCATAATGCCAGCAAATTCTGCACTCGTATCATGTGTAATATCCTCATACACCTGACAACAAATCTGCAGTATTGCCAGATGAGTTGGTCTAAAATTCCCCAAAACTCATGATAAAAAAATCCCCTAGACAACACAAAAATCCCCATTGCCACAAATATATTTTCTCCTGTGAGTTTTACTAATATAAAAATCACTCTCTATACTCCACATAAGAGCAGTAACCTAATTGCAATAATATAGAGTTTACTGATCTTCGTTTCTTATTCATAGATAATTGTACAGAAAATCCCCATCAGACACCCAAAATGCTAAAATCTAGGGATAAATCCCCATATTTGGCATCACTGCAGTGAGATTACTAAACAATTCTTCTTCGCTTAGGGAGTTAACAAATTAAATGCTGCACTATAATTTGTTCAGTGGCTATTTTCCTCTTGATAAAAGAGGGTCACTTTTTATTGGGAAGTGCATTATTGCAGTGCCCAATCAGAATATCATATAATCGTTGTATACAAATATATATATATATATATATATATATATATATATATATATATATATATATATGTATATATGTATATACATATATATATATATATATATATATGTATATATATATGTATATATATATATATATATATATATATATATATATATGTATATACATATATATGTATATATATATATATATATATATATATATATATATATATATATGTATGTATATATATATATATATATATATATATATATGTATATACATATATATATGTATGTATATATATATATATATATATATATATATATATATATATATATATTCAAAAAAAGACATTCCATTTGCTGAAGATAGGTCTTCAACTTGCAAACTTGACTGGTTCAAATAAGCTGTTTGTAACTCGAACTGTTTGCAAGTTGAATTCTGTTTAATTTTGGCCTAAGTTAGGCCTAACCTGAATCCCATGCCTATGATTTCTAGCTATAAAGGCCCCTACACACGATCAATTTTTTCGTCAATTAATTGCTATCAATTTATTGACGTCAATGAATTGATGGAGAAATTGACCGTGTGTAGGGGATATTGATATCAATTTAATTGAAACAATTTCATTGAATCAATTCATTGAGAGACCAAAGATCCTTTGATATTTATTGATGGGTCTTCAATAAAATTGATCGCTTTGGAGTGTTCAGAGGAAGCACTATTCCTAGAGCCACAGATGCTTTCATCTCGAAGTTATGAATCAAACTGAAAATTGAAGTAAAATCATTGACCGTGTGTAGGCACAGTGATTTCCTCAATTACATTATCGGCAATAAATTGATATCAATTAATTGACGAAAAAATTGATCGTATGTAGGTGCCTTAAAATTCAGCAAATAGTCATGTTTCATACAAAATAGAAATCACGTTATTACAAATGTAATTTTGCTTACTGTATTAAATGATATAATGTTTTATTACAGTACTCGCACTCCCCAGGAGAGATTAGTGCACCAAACGTTCAGCTGGGCTCCACAAGGCACTAGAAGAGTTGGAAGACCCAGGCCTACGTGGCTGAGGACTATGAAGTGCGAAGTAGATGATGACGAATGGAGAGGTGTTAAATTGAAAGCTCAAGACAGAGACGACTGGGGAAAGAGTTGAAAGACTACATGGCTGAGGACTATGAAGCGCGAAGTAGATGATGATGAATGGAGAAGTGTTGAATTGAAAGCTCAAGACAGAGACGACTGGGGAAAGAGTTGAAAGACTACATGGCTGAGGACTATGAAGCGCGAAGTAGACGATGATGAATGGAGAAGTGTTGAATTGAAAGCTCAAGACAGAGACGACTGGGGAAAGAGTTGAAAGACTACATGGCTGAGGACTATGAAGCGCGAAGTAGACGATGATGAATGGAGAAGTGTTGAATTGAAAGCTCAAGACAGAGACGACTGGGGAAAGAGTTGAAAGACTACATGGCTGAGGACTATGAAGCGCGAAGTAGACGATGATGAATGGAGAAGTGTTGAATTGAAAGCTCAAGACAGAGACGACTGGGGAAAGAGTTGAAAGACTACATGGCTGAGGACTATGAAGCGCGAAGTAGACGATGATGAATGGAGAAGTGTTGAATTGAAAGCTCAAGACAGAGACGACTGGGGAAAGAGTTGAAAGACTACATGGCTGAGGACTATGAAGCGCGAAGTAGACGATGATGAATGGAGAAGTGTTGAATTGAAAGCTCAAGACAGAGACGACTGGGGAAAGAGTTGAAAGACTACATGGCTGAGGACTATGAAGCGCGAAGTAGACGATGATGAATGGAGAAGTGTTGAATTGAAAGCTCAAGACAGAGACGACTGGGGAAAGAGTTGAAAGACTACATGGCTGAGGACTATGAAGCGCGAAGTAGACGATGATGAATGGAGAAGTGTTGAATTGAAAGCTCAAGACAGAGACGACTGGGGAAAGAGTTGAAAGACTACATGGCTGAGGACTATGAAGCGCGAAGTAGACGATGATGAATGGAGAAGTGTTGAATTGAAAGCTCAAGACAGAGTTAAGTGGGGAAATCTAACCGAGGCCCTTTGCGTCAATAGGCGAAGGAGGAGATGATGATGATGATGATGAGTTATTTACAGCTGAAGTTGAGTTTGTAATTCGAATGTTCGTATGTCGAGGACCTTCTTGATGACTCAACAGCCAATTGTTCTCAAGGTTGTTACGAATGTGGTCGCTAAGATACTGGATACAATGGACTTATTTCCTTTCTGTTTCCAGACAGTAGAAAAAATGTCTTAGAGTCGCATTTACGTTTCTTTAGTGGTTAGGAAAAGAAAAATAATTATTTTCTATTATCGATAAAAATATAAAACTTGTGAGAAATTATTCTGTCAGCGTGATAGTGTGTTTTATTTTCAACGTGCAGAGAGTTTTATGATTAATAATAGTTTTAATGATAATTATGATTTTAATATCTATGATAATAATAATAATAATAATAATAATAATAATTTTGATGAAAATAATAATAATAATAATAATAATAATAATAATAATAATAATAATAATAACGTTTATGATAATTTTAATGATAATAATAATTCTAATAATAATAATAATAATATTTCTAATAATTTTAATATTGATAACAATTTTAATATTGATAACAATTTTAATAATAATAATAATAATAATAATAATAATAATAATAATAATAATAATAATAATAATAATAATAATAATAATAATAATAATAATAAATTTGATAATTCTAAAATTAAAGAAGTCGTTGAGTAACCCATAGCAAAATTCAGCTAAATTATAAATACGTGAATAATTTTGTGGGCAATTTTTTTACGCTACGCGATAAATGACGGACATACGCAATTATGAATACCATTACAATACGTTACATAATTTAACACACCTGTTCCTCATTATCATTATTCATATGCGTATATCTCTTTCATTGTACCGTAACAATGAAATGTTTATAAAAAAAGACTTTATTATGATTTAACGGTGGAGTTTAAACTTTGCATATAGTGAAATAGACTAATGTAAAGATATACAAATCCTCGCTTATATATAATAAAGACCAAGTGACTGGTATCATTATTATTACTATTATTATTATTATTGTTGTTGTTGTTGTTAATATTATTATTATTATTATTATTATTGTTATTATTGTTGTTGTTGTTGTTGTTGTTGTTGTTATCATCATCATTATTATTATTATAATTATTACTATTATTATTATTTGTTGTTGTTGTTGTTAATTTTATTATTGTTATTATTTTTGTTATTTTTATTATTTTTATTATTATTATTATTGTTATTATTATCAAAATCACTGTTATTATTATCATAATTATTATTATTATTATTATTATTATCATTATTATTATTATTATTATGTTGTTGTTGTTGTTGTTGTTGTTTATTTATGGATATCCTTATACAATTGTATTCGAAATTGCAATATCCTTTATTTGTTATTATTATCATTTAATGAAACTAAGTTTCAAATACTAATAGAAAGTGGAGTGTAATGGAAAGCCATTAGATAAAGTAAATAGTAAACAGTACTTTCACATTATTAGCGAAATAATCATTTATATTATTTCACGTAACCTATCTTGCCATAATTGTAAATATGAACTATGCACGTCAAATTCTATTATTCTTCTAAAGAAATTAAACGGCTGTAACGTTAGTTTTCAAGGTAAATAGTTGCACAATTAGATGAGAATCTGTTCTGGTGCCAACGTACTCAAAAACACCACCGAGTTGCTAGGTTGATTGTAAAAATAAACGTAGAAGGAAGTTACCGGGATGGACAGGAATGTGTTGGCAATTCACTGGCTCTTTGTCTTCGCAGTTCAGCTGGGTACGTTAGAGTTGAGTTCCCGTTTTCTGTCGGTAGAGTTTAGTTCACGTTTTCTATTGACGAAAATCACAAAGGCGGAAGGTTTCAAAGCACGTCCGAAATGATACGCAATTTGTGGCTATATGTACAGTTGGACACAACAGTCACTAATACACATTCTCCGAGAAGTGCAGCTAGTCACACCCTTACTTCACGACTAGTAATCAAACAGTGAGGGAAAAGATGGTAGAGGTGGTGGGCGGGGCTAAACATTGGAACTTGCCGCGCAGTAAGGTTGTGGCTGGGTGGACTTCTTCCAGCCCCGGGTTGTTACCTTCCATTACTAGACCTAGTAAAGATGGGCGCCATAATTTGACAGATCTGCATTCCTTGGTCCAGGCTGCAAGACAGTTCGTAACGTACCGAGGGTGAGGACTCTTATTTTCTACTCTCTCTTACATTACTATCTTCCCTTTTGAAAGCATGGATATGATAGCAAGAAATAACAAAAGAATATTTTCGAAGTGCCGAAGTTAAGGTAATGTAATTTTTTAAAATGACACGAAGGCTAAAATGAAAGGAGAAGAAATAACAGACGATAACCTCAACAAATAATAGAAAAAGTTATAAATCGAGGAAAAACAGAGGCAAGAACAATATTCCAAACACTGGAAGTGGAGAGAACGAATCAGTCTCAAAGCTGTGCATTTTCAGGATAACTTATGTCCAAGGTGCAGATGTGGGAAGAAGTGGTCTGACGGGTGTTACAACAAAGCGTCTGATTATAATATATATATATATATGTGTGTGTGTGTATATATATGTATATATATACATATATATAGGTAGATAGATAGATAGATAGATAGACACACATATATATATATATATATATAGAGAGAGAGAGAGAGAGAGATATATATATATATATATATATATATATATATATATATATATATATATATATATATATATATATATATATATTTCTTTCCTGCCACGCTTAAGGGGGAGAGGGAGTAGTCATACCCTGGTGAAAGGGAGTACCCAGAGAGGCACACTCAGAAACGACAATTTCCCACAAATTGCCGAATCAGCGGGTTGTAGTTGGGAAAGAGGAGGGGGAGGCTGTGAAGGATTAAATCTGTCCTTATCTATCATAAGCCGTCATTTTTGACGGGCTGCGTATACTAGTATTAGAAATAATAAGTGTGTGTGTGTGTGTGTGTGTGTGATTTGCTTGTTCAGCCAGCCATGTAAGACGACAAAAAAATAATTTGAAAAAATAATATAATAAAACCTAAAAACTTTTACATAAAAAATGTGAATTAGCCTTTTGAGATGCGATAAATTCTTTATATCTTTTATGAAAAAGACGATTTATGTTACCTTACTGATACATGACTGAAATAAATGCATAGTTTGAAAATTAAATTAAACTTTGGGCGGTAAAAATTTGACAGCAAGGCGACTGAGAAGCCACACCTCAAAAGAAAGGATGATAAAAAAAAGAGAAAATATGAAAATCTATTTAAATTGTCCTTTCATTTTTACTTTTAAAGAGCTATTAGGCTAAGTTGGCCAACTCAAATAACAATAATAGTAATAAGAATAGGGAAGTGGGGAATATGGGGAAAGGAAGAGTATCCCTGGATACAATCCAGTTTAGAGCTCAAAGGCAGGTACTTGGGATGGGAAAGATTAGGGAAATAGGGAGAAAGTGAAGTACAGGAGAAGAATAAAAGAGAGTGGCAGACCCTCTTGCGATATTAGGGAATTGGTATCATTATTTTATTGATACCAACTCAAATACAAACCGAACACTTTGTCTTTTCAAGTTGTATACTTTTAAATGAAATAAATCAACAATTTATGAAAAAGGGAATTTATTTTGAGCACAAAATAAATTTCCTTTTTTTTTCATAGGGTGTGAGTTTATTTCATCATACATACACGATAAATAGTGTATTTTAATGTATACTTTTAATCATTGTTTTCAAATAATTAAAATGCGGGACACCTGAGACCTGGACCAACTGGCTAGCATGATACCGCACTATAGTCCATTTCTTTTAGCGAGGCATATTTGCACTGACTCGCGGCGGTGCCCTTTTAGCTCGGAAAAGTTTCCGGATCGCTGATTGGTTGGACAAGATAATTCTAACCAATCAGCGATCAGGAAACTTTTTCCGAGCTAAAAGGGCACCGCCGCGAGTCGGTGCAAATATGCATCGCTAAAAGAAATCGACTATAGGTAGGGAAGAGTGGAGGCGTCTAGGACTTCATCTAAAGACTTATCTATGTATTCATTTTGTTATATTATGGGAATTAAAAACAGATTTAATTACCTAGAAATTCGACGAATACTTTTCTTAGAACTTAGTACCTTTTACTGTCCATTTTCTATTCAGTTAGCGATGTTTTCCTCTTTCATTTGGACAGTTGTCAAGTGTCATAGTTTGCAGAAGCTTGAAGAGTAATGGTATTACTGTCATAAATAACTAATGTACTGCTTGCACCCATTCAAGATAACCTTGAATTTGACGTTTCATGACAGGGTCGGGATCATTGACATTGGTATTTTGGAGAGAGAGAGAGAGAGAGGAGAGAGAGAGGAGAGAGGAGAGAGAGAGAGAGATACATAGTATGCATTACAATACCCCTTATGTGGGTTTAAGGCTTATAGGTTTAAAGGTCGCTCATGAAGGGCAGAGGCAAGGGGACAGTAACATTGCCATAGCAAGTAGGACAATGCTCTATAGAGACTAGCCATAAATACA
>NC_090765.1:54627772-54687772 GCF_036898095.1 Palaemon carinicauda | reverse complement strand
AATGTGTCCCATCTTCTTCTGCTTGTGGTTTATTACAAAAAAAAAAAAAAAAAAAATTTAAAAAGATGTGAAAAAAATTATTCAAATTTGAAAAGTATTTTCCACTTGTCTACACTGCACTGTTCTCTACTTATCAATCCTTATGTAGAATATTTTGTTCTTTATCTATCTAGCTATCTATTTATTTATCTATCTATCTATCTATCTATTCATGTGTGTACGTATGTATATATCTTATTTCACGAAGAGTATAGTCACGAGGATACCAAAATAAATCCCTTTACTCCAGATCAATGGCTTCGTTATTACATAACCCTCCGGACCCTGTATTCGAGCATATTTTGCAGAGAGAGAGAGAGAGAGAGAGAGAGAGAGAGAGAGAGAGAGAGAGAGAGTGTGTGTGTGTGTGTGTGTAGGGCACTATTACATCACCCGTATTATAAGGTGCCAACCTTTTGTATTACACCAGAAATACTTTTGGGATTCTGAATCATGCTTTCCTTACATAAACGCAGAGAAGAGGAAGAAATCTCGCGTTTATATATAAAGCAAAGGGAGAGGAAACTATGCGAGCTGACTGGTCCACGCAGATGTGTCGTACTTGTCATAATAAAGGTTGACATTGCATAGCCATAAGTAGAGAGAAAATATGCCTTTGGTTAAGCTAATTGCTCTTTACAGGAGAAGATAATAATAACATCAAACGAACTGTTGCCAATTAGGTATCTTTAAGTTAAAAGAGGAGATGAATGCAAGTAGATCTATTATTATTATTATTATTATTATTATTATTATTATCATTATTATTATTATTATTACTTGCTAAGCTACAACCCTAGTTAGAAAAGCAGGATGCTATAAGCCCAGGGGCCCCAACAGGGAAAATAGCCCAGTGAGGAAAGGAAACAAGGAAAAATGAAATATTTTAAGAACAGCAACAACATTAAAATAAATATATCCTATATAAACTATAAAAAATTTAACAAAACAAGAGGAAGAGAAATTAGAGAGAATAGAGTGCCCGAGTGTACCCTCAAGCAAGAGAACTCTAACCCAAGACAGTAAGTTTGTTTGTAGTAAAACTATTAATATTAGGATCGTTAAAGAGAACATTTCATCAAAAGGTTGCATGAAATTCAAGTTCTTTCCATTTCTCTCATTCCAGAAATACTGTTACACACACACACACACACATATATATATATATATATATATATATATATATATATATATATATATATATACATATATATATATATATATATATACATATATATATATATATATATATATAAATATATATATATATTCAAATAAGCCATATATATTATTATATTAAGGTTTGGCTTCTCTTATCGACCTCGGGATCAGAGCCCCAAAGCAGAACCACTCAAAGACAATAGCTTTCGACCGGCCGGGAATCGAACCCTGGTCCAGGAAACTTGCATCACAAAACTCGCTGTAGAGTTAGAGAGACTGAAGGCATTAGGAAACCTATAGTCCATTTCTTTTAGCGATGCATATTTGCAACGACTCGCAGCGGTGCCCTTTTAGCTCGGAAAATTTTCCTGATCGCTGATTGGTTAGAATTATCTCGTCCAACCAATCAGCGATCAGGAAACTTTTCCGAGCTAAAAGGGCACCGCTGCGAGTCGGTGCAAATCTGCATTGCTAAAAGAAATTGACTATAGTTACAAATTCCCCATGAATTTTTTTCGCAATTTCATTTTATTCTCCGTTATTCTATTGATATCTTCTAAAGAAACACTGAGGGAAAGGTTAATAGATATATTTTCAAAGAATACTGTATGAAGAATACTGGATAATCAAGAAAGTCTTCCACTGTCTCTGGGTAGAGTTCTCTAGCTTGAGGGTACACTCGGGCGTACTGCTCTATCTTATTTCTCTTCCTCTTGTTACTTTGAAGTTTTAATAGTTTATATATGAGAGATTCCTTTGAATGTTGTTATTCTTAAACATCTCTTTTAGTTTATTTCCTTTCCTCACGTGGATATTTTCCCTGTTGGGGACCTTGGGCTTATAGCATCCTGCTTTTCCAACTAGGGTTGTAGCTTAGCAAGTAATAATAATAATAATAATGATAATAATAATAATAATATTCTTTTAATATCTCCTAAGGAAACATTGTGTGAAAGATTAATAGATACATTTTGAAGAATACTGTATGAACATATACAGTAAAAGATCAAGAATGTCGAACATATATATATATATATATATATATATATATATATATATATATATATATATATATATAAATATATATATATATATATATATATATATAAATTGTTTGAAAATCAACACGTGATGACACTAAGTCGCTATTCAGAGAACGAAACTTCACATTTAGAGAGAGAGAGAGAGAGAGAGAGAGAGAGAGAGAGAGAGAGAGAGAGAGAGAGAGAGAGAGAGAGAAGAATATACAACTAGCCTTTCCCGTGTGCGTAAAGGTTTAAAGGTCGCTCATGAATGGCAGAGACAAGGGACAGTGACATTGCCATGTCAAGCAGGGCAATGCCCTAGAGACTGACCATATAGACATATGATCAGCGCCCAAGCTCCCTTTCCACCCAAGCTAGGACCAAGGAGGGCCAGGCAATGGCTGCTGATGACTCAGCAGATAGACCTGTAGGCTCCCCCAAACCAACCCCTATCATTAGCTCACAAGGATGGTGAGGTTTCAGCGACCAAAGGATCTAACGAGTTTGAGCGGGACTCGAACCCCAGTCTGGCGATTACCAGTCAGGGACGTTACTACATCGGCCACCAAGAAATCTTACATTTACGAAGAACACTGTTTTTTCTCATAATTATTATTATTATTATTATTATTATTATTATTTTTTTATATTATTATTATTATTATTATTATTATTATCAAAATTATCATTATTATTATTATTATTATTATTATCATTCTAAGCTTCTCTTAGATGACTCTTGAGACTTAAAAGAGAAAACAATTTTCTTTTTGTAATGAAGGAAATTGTTCTGAAGTCAATTATTGTAATTCCAAAATAATTTTAAATGGAAATTGTGAAAGCTCAGACTTGGTAAAACGTATTTGCAAAAAAAAAAAAAAAAAAAAAAAAAAAAAAAAAAAAAAAAAAAAATCCTTGAAAATCATTACCTTGTTTGAGCCACATCACTGTGCCATTGGCAAACGTAAAACCTAAGTCAGCTTCTTCAGTCCCATCGCTAGCTTTAAACTAAGGGGTTGGTTGCCCTGGTGCGTTTTTTCAAACTCGTTCTGTTTAATTAGTTTCCCCCATCAAACCCTTCAGTTCCAAATTCTCCGTTATTTCATCCCTTCATCTAATCCTTTGCCTTTCCCTTGACCTTCAACTACTAACAAGTTTCACCTAAGCCCTTTCTTTACTTCGGAACCATACCATACCATACCATTGTCTTGTCAGTAATCAATGCTACGACGGTACTTCTAATTTCTTCATGTGTAAGCTTCTTACGCACCAAGATCTCCAAAATCTACCACAACATCCTCAATTTTGGCTTGCCCCTGTTTCTACTCCTTCCTTCTTGATGCCATGTTTATAAATCATACATCATAACTGGTCTAATTGTAATACAATAGATCTATATTTCAGGTCACTGTATTTGGCGTTCTTTTGTCCTTCACTACCCCCTACCACATTTCTCCATGTCGCCCAAGCTGCTTTTAGCCTATTCTTAGGCTTAGTTTCACAGCCTACCCACTAGCTCCCAAGTATTTTAAATAATTTACCTGTTTTAAACTTAGACTGTCTATCTTTTATAATTATATTCCCTCCCTAAAAACCATAAACTTAGTTCTGCTCATATTTACCTTCATACTACCTAATTCAAGAAATGTCTGACCCAAAGTTTCATGAGTAACTCCTTTCAGACAAGCCCTCAGAGGTAGAGCATAATTTAGCATACTGAGTACCGAAAGGGTCACAGAACCTCAGCAGGTAAGTGACAAGACACCATTCACAAAGTAGGAGTTCAGGTAGACGAAGGAAAAAGAACAAAGTTTGTCCAATTGGGAGAACAATGGGAAAGGTTAAAACAATAGTGGTTGGGAGAAATTTAAATCAGATAACATCATAGAGCGAAGATTCGAGATAGTCTCGTCCAGCGATACAGGAAAGTAAGGTCTATAGAATATTCAGCTGTATACAATATTTTCTTCCATGGAAACGAAATATTAAGTAGTTGTGAGATCAATATGCCCTGTTGACTATCAATAAACATCCGGGTTTTGAAGAAGAGTTGCCAAACTAGAGTCTAGAACTCTAGATAATGTCCAAGCAGCCAAAATTGGTAGCCAGGCCCAGAATATTGAAGAATTTTATGAAAAAAAAGATAGGCCTACGGCTATGGGATCATACTTGAAACTATGATTTCTGTATTAGTTCACTGTCTCACCACCAGTTGAGATCATTTTCAACCCCAGTATTGTATATTGCACTATCATTATTATTACTTGCTAAGCTACATCCCTAGTTGGAAAAGCAAATATAATTTTCCTCATTCTTCTTCTTCTTCTTCTTTGTCTACATCGTAACCCACTTCTATGTGGGGTCGATGTTTCTGGTCAGCTTTCTCCATCTAGCTACTCATTCAGCCACATTTTACATGTCAGTCGTCTTATTTCTGTAGGATTCTGGAATGTTCTTTCTTTCTCAGCATTTAAAGGTTTAAAACCCATGAATGGTAGAGGCAAGGGATAGTGACATTGCCCTAACAAGCAGGACAATGCCCTAGAGACTGACAATATTACATATGATCAGCGCTCAATTCCCCCTCGCCACCCAAGCTAGGACCAAGGAGGGCTAGGCAGATAGACCTATAAACTCCCCTAAAGCCCCATCCTTAGTTCACAAGGATGGTGAGGTTGCAACGACCAAATGAACTAACGAGTTTGAGCGGGACTCGAACTCCACTCTGGCAATCACCAGGCCACCCCAACCCAAACCAATCAATCCGCTTGTTTTAAGATGCAGACTTGGACACCAAGCTATGCTTGGTCTCAACACAAAAGAATACTGGCATTTGTCTTACATACTTGTAGAAGATACATCAGGACAATGTACTACAGAAAACCAAATCAAACAAATCTACACTGTGAATAGGTGATATCTTTGTTCTTTAGTCATGGGTAGTGCCATACTCTGCGCATCGTGGTCTTCCACTGTCTTGGGTTAGAGTTCTCTTGCTTGATGGTACACTCAGGTACATTATTCTATCTGTTTCCTTATTTATTTTCCTCACTGGGCTATTTTCCCTGTTGGAGCCCTTGGGTTTATAGCCTCCTGCTTTTCAAACTAGGGTTAGCTTAGATAATAATAATAATAATAATAATAATAATAATAATAATAATAATAACGTAAAGCAAAAACTACAATAACTATAAAAACGGGACTAAATAATAATGTACAACTTTTTTTTCCTTTAAAAGGGATGCAATTCCTATTTGAATTTGAGAATGTAGTCATATGCACAAACTCACTCAAGTATAACTTTGAAAGTGAGCAAAACATCGCTTTATTTTCATAAGGGACACATAACCTTAAATACATAATGCAACTAGGTGTTCCATCATATATGCCACACCCTCCTACACGGGAAACGTAAAGAAGAACCCTTTTATAGATTTCCAGAATCATGAAAATGAATTCATCAATAAAACTTGACATTGGAGAACGCTAGTATACCGAGACTTCGTCATAAATAGTTCAGTGCTCGTCATAAGCTCCAAGTCTCTGCTAGTTGCTGAATAAGTCATGCAGAATGTGAGCTCAGTAGTGTTTTCTTTTCATTCCCAACATATTTAAATTTACATCATCATCATCATCATCATCAGCCGTTACTAGTCCAATGTAGGACAAAGGCCCCAGAAATGTCCTTCCACTCCCGTCTGTTTATGTCCTTTTCTATTTCAGTTTATACCCGCAAAATTTCTCAGATTGTCAATCCACCGATTTCTCTTCCTTCCCCTGCTTCTTTTCCATTCTCTAATGTCCCATTTTATTATTCTTAATGTTCATTTGTTATCTTTCATTCTCGTTTTATGTCCTGCCCATGTCCATTTAAATGCAAATGGGAGACAGTAAATACTTCTTCAGTTTGTGAGAGAGAGAGAGAGAGAGAGAGAGAGAGAGAGAGAGAGAGAGAGAGAGAGAGAGAGAGAGAGAGAGAGAGAGAGAGAGAGAGAGAGAATGTTAACCACCATCGACTGAATTAGATTTATGGATATAGGCATTAACATCCGTCCTTGGGGCGTAGGAGGCCATTCAAAACACACACACACACACACACACACACACACATATATATATATATATATATATATATATATATATATATATATATATATATATATATATATATATATATATATAAACGATTCAATGGATTCTTTAGAAAACTAGTCCAAATCAATTTTTCGCTTCACGAGGAAAGGCAACATTCGTTTATGCTTGGTAACGTACATCCTACCACTTACTTTTAATTCAACTCTTAGTGACTCAAATGGTAAGATTTAATTGTATACACACATTTTGTATAGATTCGTATTGAATTAATACACCTTACTTTCTTATCTGAACATTGTTTTAGATATGGAATCCCAGGTTTTATAAGATAAGGTGATAGTTTTTTATCGCTTGCAATATGACCATATGATAAACTTCTCGTTGCCAGATGAATGATATCTAGCGAGCTCTCAGAGAGAGAGAGAGAGAGAGAGAGAGAGAGAGAGAGAGAGGCTTCCAGAAGGTTTTCGGTTTCCAACACAGTTTGTGACACGTAAACTTGCCTATCCTATTTACAGTCCATAACAGCTGACCAATTATAACATAGGCCTACTCAGTATAACAGTGTATATATATATATATATATATATATATATATATACATATATATATATATATATATATATATATATATATATATATATATATATATATATATATATATATATATATATATATATATATATACTAGTGTTCGTGACCCGTCAAAACTAACGGCTAAATGTTTGGATAGATATGTGCACAGATTCAACCCTTTCCACTCCCCCATTACTCTCAGGGTACCCCTCTCACCAGGGTTAGTGTAATCCGATATATATATATATATATATATATATATATATATATATATATATATATATATATATATATATATATATATATATATATATATATATATATATATATATATATACCCTTGCTCTTTATTTAGCGGAGATATATATATTAAGAAATACCTTCCTACATCTTTAACAATGAGTATTATACAACACTAACAGACACATCTTGAAACTACATCTTTAACAATTAGTATTATACAACGCTAACAGACATAGGCCTATCTTAAAACAAAACCTGCTCGCTTATCTGATAAAATACATTCAAAATCGTCGAGTGACGAACCAATAGCTCTGCAAGTGTGTCTGCGAAGTGATAACCAATGATCTATGATAACTTTGTAGAAATAACATCAATGGTTGTAGGATGGAGTCATATTTAGGCCTAGTGCAACTGCTTCACACCAATGGCTGGCATTTGGGGGCTTATTCGTATAGCTAAGACTCGCTTATGTAGATTTTAATGAATGATACTGTAAATGTTCAGTTCCTAAGTACCCAATTAGTTATATGATATATATATATATATATATATATATATATATATATATATATATATATATATATATATATATATATATATATATATATATAACTTATCAGCAGGTTATTCCAATCAAACCACACAGGCAAACATTTAAATCTAATAAATGTTTCTTTATTATTAATACAATATATATACACACACACACATATATATATACAATCACAAATACACATTCACACACGCGCACGCACACACACATTCACACTGTGTGCGTGTGTGTGTCTGTGTGTAAAGAAAATGACAGTGACAAGTTTTATCACTCCTCGTGGGTTTGAATTACAGTTGATAAGAGGAAATAAACATTCAGTGTGTCTTTTATCTCGCTGTTTTAAGGTTATATTCGTCTAAGGTAAGATATATTCAATTATTGAATGAATTTTCATACATTCGTGTAATTGCAAGCGTATATTATTGGTTAGATTATAATAAGTTACTTTCTTGTTTATGAATATATCATGAATGGATTTGATGAATATTGTTCACAGACGGTGATGTTGTACAGCCCTCTAAGAATTGACAAGTGAATTCAATCCAGTCATTCTGTTGTTAAAATCTTTCTCTCATAGTATTAAGAGTCAAAATTAGATGACACAGGAACATGACAAGAGCTTTCTTTAGCAGTTATCTTTATTTTCGAACACTTGTTCAAATGAGCCAGTCATATGTGACGAGGTAGTGGCGATTCAAAATCCGGAAATAACGAGAAATAACGAGAAATAAGCCATAGCCTGTTCAGTAAGACAATCAAACCAGTTGAGTGTACAGTATTTGCTTGGAAAAATTTGAATTTTATTTCTACTTCTTGTTCGATTAATTATATAAACACACATATAGGCCTATATATATATATATATATATATATATATATATATATATATATATATATATATATATATATATATATATATATATATATATATATATATATATATATATATATATATACACACAAGTTGAGTGTACAGTATTTGCTTGGATTTTTTTTTACTTCTTGTCTGATTATTCTTATAAACACACACAAATAGGCATATATATATATATATATATATATATATATATATATATATATATATATATATATATATATATATATATATATATATATATATATATATATATATATATATATATATATATGCACACACACACACACACACACACACACATATATATATATATATATATATATATATATATATATATATATATATATATATATATATATATATATATATATATATATATATATTTTTGCTTGTGCGTAGGGATGCTAGTGCACATATTATCCTAGTGTCAACTTCCAATATAATCTCAATTAATATCATAAATCTTCCAAATTTCACCAAATAAAATACGCATGGGGTAGTTAACTTACTAGAACACGACAGTCGGAAGTTGCTTGATCAGGAACTTTTAACTTTGCAGCACAAGAATATCAAGGATTGGGACTTAGGGTTTTACGGTGGGTTGGGGGTTGCAATGCGTGGTTGGATGGCGCAATACTATGTACAACAGTACAACCAGCTGAGTCCAAGGCTGGTACGACTAGACCTGTATCAGTGAATTCTCGTTAAAGTTTTTTCTCGTTTACATCGTTCCAGGCGTCGTTTTACTTCGTTGTTAGTTCTTCTGGTTCAGGTAAACTATTTTCGTGCGTTCTTTTTTGGTTTTATTTTTCTATGTGACGTCATTAGTGCGTATGATGCTAAAATAACTTTACTGGAGATGTTATTCTCCAAGGGATTTTTGATTAGTTACCATGACGAAGCTTATTTACAAACTTAGAATTGGTGGGTAATTATTTGTGCATCTTGACGAATTTCAGGGTCATACGGGGAAAATGGAAGGTCCCATTGTTGAAGAATTACCTCTGATGAGAAGTCTCTCGCCCTCGACTGTGTTTGGAGAACACGTAGAGGTAGACTACAGCCAAACGCTAATTAAAGATCCAACTAAAATCGTGGAAATTACTCCCAGTCATTCTTCTCAATCTCCTAAGAAAAAACTGAAACTAAGGAAAAAGTCTCCTGAGGTACGTAAGATCTGAATTACTTGAATTATTGCTTTAGTAAAATTCAAAGTGTTTTCTAATTCACCTTGTGAATCTGGTGAAACAGGTTTCAGAAGTAACACAGACTTTAAAGTCTGCCAATGTTAATGTATGTGATCAATGATGTCATTATCTAACGAACCAATGGGCAGGGAGCCGAATCGTTATAATATATCTGAAGGTATGAAGCTATGGTCTGAAATGCTTGAATTACCTATTTATTTTCATCCAGAGAAAAAAGTATCCAAATTACCTGTTAAAACATCCTTTTAGAAAATAAAACAAACTTTAAAGTTTACCGATGTTTCTAGACAATTAACTACGTCATCATCTACCAACCAATGAACATTTGTCAGTTCTGTCATAATGACCAATACTGTAACAGAAGTATGACGTCATCATCTACCAGCCAATGAACATAGACTTGTGACGTCATTATATCCTGACCAATAACTTTAGCTATGGTCTAAAATGCTTGAATCACTTTTTTCTATATATATGGAGATAAAAAGTATATAAATTACCCGTTAAAACATTTTATTTAGAAAAGAAAACAAACAATAGTTTACCAATGTTTTTTAGACTATTAACTACGTTATTATCTACCAACCAATGAACATGTATCAGTTCTGTCATTACGACCAATACTGTAACAGAAGTATGACGTCATCATCCATCAGCCAATGAACATGCAGCTGTGACGTCATTATATCCTGACCAATAGCCTGACATATTCTACGTTCTGTGTTGTTGTGATGAGTGAACATTCAGGTGATGATTCACAAAGTGTTAAAATCGTGTGAAATACAGACTTGGAAGTTCTCTAAACAATCGTTTCACCATTCAGTGATTATAAACCGAAAGTAGTGTAAGGGTCATTGATAAAAGACCGATTGTTTCCAAGATATTGTGTCAGGTGTGGCAAGCAGCGAGCCGCATAAGCCTACGACACCAGTTCCTTTATGTTGAAATGATGATTTTAATGCTTGAAGTTTTTATTTAATTCTTTCTTTTATCAATTTATTTTGATTTTGTCATCGTGTTGACAACCGTTTCATGATGCTTTATTCAATTACCAATCTGCAAATAGATAGAATATTCGAGTATGGCCTAGGCCTAGGTTTGACAGTAGGGTTACATGTTGTACACACGTTTTTGTCCAGTTTTAAACAAAGTTATATTCTATTGAATCTTTTAGTAGACATAGACCTTAATGACACAAAGAAACACTTGTTTTATCACATTAATTAAGCTTTGTGTCTCCTACTAGCCTACCAGTAATCTAAGTCTTTTTCTTCTTAAAATTTGTCTCACTAGGCTTATGTAATTCATGTGGTTATTAAAACACTTAATTTTTTTTTAAGCTTTTAAAGCATCACTCCATGGCAAGCATAAAAATGTCTGAATAGGCTTTGCATTGGAATTTAAATGGTTTTTGATGCCATAATTCAACTTACCTAATTTGAGAACAAAGCCCTCAGAAGAGTATTGGGAGTTAAGTGGCTGGATAGGATTAGAAATGTTTATATATAGTTTCCACGGTATGTTTTCCCCACCCAAAACCCCGAGTTCCCACTGGGGGTCCCCCATTAACGTAGGATATAGATATATATATTTCTGAAACTATTCATTTGGGACGGGAACGAGTGTCATTTTCGAAGAGAGCGTAATTTTCTCTATAAGAAAAAGTGTTTTTTTCCCTAGGTTACATTGCCCTGTAATACAGTAAAATAATACCAAAACGGTAAGCGAAATTACCTAGTAGTCACATGTGGATGAAATCATGGCGATGGTTTGAGCGTGCTCTTCGCACTCCCCAAGAGATATTAGTTCACCAAACATTCAACTGGGCTTCAAAAGGCACTAGAAAGTTGGAAGACCCAGACTCACATGGGTGAGGACTATGAAACGTTAAGTAGATGAATGGAGAAGTATTGAATTAAAAGCTCAATATAGAGACTGGCAAAATCTAACCGAGGCCCTTTGTGTCATTAAGCGTAAGAGGAGATGACGATTTTGATGACATCAAAATTCAACTAGTCAATGTCAGTGGTGTAGCTACGACTGTACTTGAAGACATTCGCCAAGGCATGACCATTGATTTTATACTGTTAAATATAATAAACATTTCTCCTTGTCTAAAGATTTCTAGTTGAAATGTATATTCATTATTAGTCACTTGAACTAATATGTCAATGCCTTGTTAGATTAATTTGGAGAAATTCAAATTTCAAACTTGCAGCAAATGTTTTTAAGTTGAACGGGCAGACATTAGTCGTTTTATAGTTTATACGATATATGAAATATCTCAATGTTGTTACTTTTACTTCACATATTTATTTATTTCCTTACCGTACTTCCTTTCTGCACTTGGCCAATTTTCTCTGTTACAGCCCTTGGGCTTACAGGATCCTGCTTTTCAAACTAGGGTTGTAGCTTAGCTAGTAAAAATAAGGTGTGTATGTACGATAGCGGCCACCTGTATGTATTACGTCTAACTTTGAATAGGGCAGTGTAAGGGGTGTCACAGGGTGGTGTTAGGCCCCCCCTCCCCGTTAGATAAGTAGGTAAGGACACGGCTTATAGTTTAGGTTTGGGGGGAAAGTTTAGGTTAGTTAAAGTCCATTTTTAATCGATGCGTAAGGAACTGGCCGCTGATATACAAAGGCACCAAAAATAATAAAGTTCAACAGCTCTTGCTTATGATGAATGTAAATCATCAATAAGATGTAAAAGAAACTAAAGGTCCAGGAGTTTGTTGTTATTGATTCTGGGCACACCTTATTGTTATTATTATTATCATTATTATTGTTATTATTATTAATCTTTTACTATTACTTGCTAACCTACAACCCTAGTTGGAAAAGCAGGATTCTATAAGCCCAGGGGCTTCAATAGGAATCAATACTTGTTAACTTTCCATGCCTTATCTTAGATCACATGTCGGAAACAAAAGTCGCCGTAGCAAGGAAACCTGTTTATTTACACTTTTTCTTCTTCCTTCTGAAATCACATGGTTTTCCCCAAGTGCATTTGGTACTGAATGGGCTCCCAGACCCCAGTAATGAGTTTATAACCCAGATTCATTAACCCAATCTAGGCCTGATGGTAAATATTTACCTGTGTGTCATTTGTGGTGAACATGGTGAAAAATGGTTTTTCAGACATTTTCATGTATTCACAATATTTCTTGAATGTATATGAACTGGAAATCGATATGTTTTAGAAGCGAAAAAAAAGTTGAGTTAGCAGTAAACAAAATAAGGCTTGTCAACCTACCAAGTTATGAAATTCCTACATTTCACGAAACCTATCCTCTAGGTGGGAAATAAACAGTGGCGGCAATTCAAGCTGATCTATTCTATCGCGGAATTTGGCGCTAAGTTACACATATATGAGTAATTAACCTAATGTAGTGGGGGTTGCATGGGATGGAGCACCCCCAAGAGTAAATAGGGAGTACCCAGACTCCTAGATTAGGTTAGGTTTGGTTAGAACGCATCTGTACAACCATACCAACAACAATGCTGATAGCAGATGCCTGGCCATTCCATATTTTAAAAGAGCTTCATCCCACTGGAGTTTAATACGCTAATAGCAATAAGTGTAGGGAATGTTATTTGCCCTTTTTGTAATGAATGTTTTTAAAACTTGAGCCTTTATGTTCGAAAATCTACAAACCCGACTTGAACTGACCTCTCGATTAAAGCAATGGCTAGAGCCTGTGAATTGATAAGATAACATGTTTCTTTGCAATGGATACAGTGTTGATAAGTTTGCTTTGTATTCCATTATGTGGTGTGATAACTAAATTAAGACTAATGCGGTCGATGTTGGGAAAGCATTAATCATTATAGAGATGTTATTCATACTCCGTTATATCAACTGAATTTCCAAGCCATGTGAAGTTTGTATACAGTTAATGTTATTTGATTTATTAAGAGATTTGAATATGAAGAAATAGTTGCTCGTATGATACATGTACTTAGTGTACATTCATTCTTATAGCATAAACAAATACTGTACTAAACAGTATTGGCACTAAAAAGTTTTCTCTTTCATAAGTCTTTTATCAGTACTGCATTAGGCCTAAACTCCTTTCCTTATTATAGGAATATCAAGGTCCATATTGAAATTATTAATTATGCAGACCTCGCCAACTTCTGCCCTCCTAGAGCCTATGGTGTGATAGGTTGTTAACCATACATAAATAAGGGAAAGTTGGTAGAGGCAGTGGGTTGTCCTGTTATCTTTGGAATTGCCATGTCCTTTCCCTTGCCTCTGCTGCTCAAGATTTACCTTTAAGCCTTTAAACATTCACACTAATGCCTCTTCTATTCCTTGTATGGTATGTCGTTGAAATAAGGCTTCACACTCTTCTGTTCATATCTCATCTTTTGCTTGAATTTCTACAGAATATCTTATTATGGTAAATTCATAAATGACAGGCTCTTTTCGTGGATTTTTTAGATTCACCTACTGCTGATGGTTCTGGTGCTTCTTCTATTTTTCATCTTCTTGAGGTTCCTCTAAGCTTTTTCAGCTGTTATCAGTACTGTGTTGGTTCCTCTCATTTTTTCAACATCCTGGAGACTATATTGATCATCTTCATTTGAAATAATACCAAAATACAGTATGGATGCAATTCTTTCAGTGTCTGTTTATTTTCATCTTCAGTTTCACCCTTTCCATTGTATTTAGACATTACCGCATTCCTCCCAACACCTTTGCTTTTGCCTTTCTGTTTACAGATCTCTTCCTTCCCTGACATCTGCCTGAGCCTGAAGGTTCTTTTTCTCCTCTATTTGCCTTTGTTATTGTTGATATTGCCTACATATGTCTCTGTAACCCTTCCCTGATGTCATACCTCATGCCACTTTTGTTAATTTTTCTTCCTTCTTTCTGTGTATTTCTATATACAGTACCTCCTTTTATCACTGTAGTGTATTTGCCTACACAGTACTTCGTTGTTAGGGGTTTAATCGTTTTTAATCTTGGTTAAGAGATTTTACAATTGCCTCGTTTGTCTTCAGTTTTGACAAATATGTGCCTTGTTTCCTTTCGATATTGGTTTTTATATGCTGAAGGATCAGTGGAAGTCCTCAGAAGCAGTTAATGTAGTCTGTTTGTACTTTCAAACTTTGATTTTTGCCTTGTTAGATAACTTGGTCCATTTTTTTTTTCTTTCTTTCTTTTGCAAGTGTCCATTTTATTAGGTCTTCAATCTTCTTCCTCTTCTCCACCATTATCCATACATTAAGGGGTCAGTTGCCTGATGCGCCCTCTCTAATGCTTTCGATCAAAGGCATCCTCTTCTACCAAATCTCTTCTCTTCATATCCTCCTTCATCTTATCTCGCCATCTGATTCTCTGCATTCCTCTTGATCTTCTCCCCTTTACAGCTTCCTCCCAAGCCCTTCTCACTCCCTACGCCCATTCATCCTTCACACATGCCCACACTATCTCAGTCGTGACGCACTTATCATCTCTGTACGTAATCTTCACTATACCTGCTATTCTTCGTTTCATCATTTTCCAATCTTTCAAACAGTGATATTTGCATAATCCACCTTAGCATTCTCCTCTTGTTCTCTCAAGCAAAGCTTCCTCCTTTAGTTTTAAATATTAGGTCTTCAATAGTGATGTTGAATTGGAGAATAAAGTTTCCTGGATAGGAATCGTTATAAGTAAAAACTGTCAGACATTGTAATCTAGGAATATAGTGTTTAGTCTGGTTAATGCTAGCATCTACGGCTGTTTGTAATACAGAATATGGCCTGATCACATATACTAGAGAAAATCATGTATCTGCAAGATGTCAGATTTGTTTTACAAGTTTACCGAATATGTTTGGTGAAGCTAAGATATTAAATTTTCTCAAAGGAAATTTAATACAGTAGACTAATTTTAGTTTGAGGTGCTTTAATTTTGTGAAAGGAATGTGTCCTTAAATGTCTATTCTAATTAAGTAAAATGTAATTATCAGGTACGGTACAGTGATCTCAGAACTGTGATATTATAGAAAATATAAGCGAATTCAACGAAAGTAATTCTAATGTCGATAAAGAAAAAAAAATAATTAGAACTTGGAAATTTTTTTAATTGAGATATAATTCATTAGAAAACTAGAACCAATTACTGATTGAAAGTTTGAAAAACTATTTTTGATAGTTATAGAAATCTAAATTTCCTACTGGAAAATTCAAAATGTTGCTATACGCTCGAAAGAAGTTTCTACGGGACGACCGAATGCTACAGCTCGTGCTGTTGCTCAGTCTTCTTCGAGGAGATCCCAACAGCCTCCTACTCAGCAATGATAATGCAAACACGGTGCATCATCTGCCGCAAGACCTCATCCTTGGATCTTCCCTCGGTCATGCAAGACCTTCATCCCCGGCATTTATGAATGCTGATCTCCATCCAAAAAGTTTTGATAGGATGTTAGCAGATTACCAGCGCTCGGTGTTAGAAGACTTGCATGCCTTGGGTAGCTATACGCCCTCACATCAGGCACACACCGAAGTACATGCGTATTTGCTCAATTCGCATTCGTCAGTATCCTCGCCTCCGTCGGCCGACACCCCAGAACATCATCATCAAGCTACAGATTCTCTACCAAACATACTGCCGCCTGATCCACCTGAAGAATCAGATGTACCAGTAACAAATGATTTAACTCCTGAGGTTAGTTATTGGTTGGAATCGAGTTAATATTTTTTATTGTTATTGTGCTATTTTAAAGTAATTCTGCTAATCAAAAAGATTTATTCTGTACAATACTGTATTGGTCATGCATGTTGTATCATTGTATTATTTTTTGTTATAGCGTATCATTGGGTATACAATAAATATATAAATTTACTAATACATTCCTGTTGATTGTTACCATAATTGTTACATTTACTGTATAGTATGCATGCAGTTGCTTAAATGTCTGTTTTCACATTCTTGTATGTACAGTACTATATAAAATAGTTGCACATAGTGTTGGAACGGACAGTGCTCTTTGTAGGTTTGTCAATCTGCAACTGTAAATTGGTGAAATGTTCAGTTTGAGCTAAGTTCATTTAGGCTGTCATGGAGATGAGCTTTTGATCCTAGCACTCATAGCATAATGTTTCTTAACTCTTAGGTGACTGACTGGATTTATAAACTAGAGATGCACTCATTAGAGCGTAAACCTCCGTCGCGGCAGTTTTTTTTCAATCTTTTGCTCGACCTTGACCTTGAACTTTGACCTTAAAATTTATTAATTGGCATAGATTCTCATACCCTCAAATATGAACCAAGTTTTGAAGTCTCTGTGACAGTCCAAACTTATGGTTTATTACGTAAATTGGACATTTTTCTTGACCGTGACCTTGACCTTTGATTCTGACCTTCCAAATTTAATCATTTACAGTTTTTAACTTAATGGTTAATCCCTGCAAGTTTAATTTCTCGGTGAATAAATTGTGACCAGGAAGCTGTTTACAAACATAAACACTTTCAAACAAACGCACAAACGGGGTAAAACATAACCTTCCAACTTCGTTGGCGGTGGTAATAGTATACCCTATATGCTGAAAATAACCGATGTATATATCCAAAAACACAGAAACAGTTCCTTAGACAAGAAATTATGTGTTGATTAATTATCTAGGCTTGCAAATATTACTCTAAATTTTGGAACTCGCTATTTGTATAACATAGAATTTATGTCTTCTGCTATGTTATAAGCGATCATTAAGTCATTTCTCATAAGGTTCCAAAATCCCCTTTCTATTGTACAGTATATGTAAATTTCTTATTACCTCTGCCAATGAAGTTGGAAGGAGGTTATATGTTTTAACTCCTGTTTGTGTGTGTGTTTGTTTATGAAAAGCTTCCTGGCCACAATTTTAATCGTAGAATAATGAAACTTGCAGGGATTAACTGTTATGTAAAAAGCTGGAAGTTATTAGATTTTAGAAGGTCAAGGTCATGGTCAAGTAAAATGGACATGATTTTCACAGAGACTTCAAACTTGGTTCATATTTGAGTACTGTATATGAAAATCTACGCCAATTAATACATGTTAAGGTCAAGGTCAAGCAAAAGGTTGAAATAAGCTGCCGCGGGAGAGGTCTGCCCGCTACTGGGTGCCCCTCTAGTTTCCTATATGTTTTAAGTACAGGTATACTTAAACCTGGAATTTCTTATTTTGATTGAAATACATGTACATTAATTATAAGAAAATTAAAAGAAGCAATGAAGTTAAGTAAGGAAAGTAAGTAAACTACTGTACTTTAGATTGTTTGCTTGTTCTGTTTACTGCCTGGTACTCTCTCTCTCTCTCTCTCTCTCTCTCTCTCTCTCTCTCTCTCTCTCTCTCTCTCTCTCTCTCTCTCTCTCTCTCTCTCTCTCTCTCAACAGATGCAGCTAGTTTTATATATGCAGCTGGTTTTATATAAGATAGAAAATTAAGATACCATAAAATATGAAATATAATTTGATCTATTTCTTAGTAAATCTTATGTCTCTCTCTCTCTCTCTCTCTCTCTCTCTCTCTCTCTCTCTCTCTCTCTCTCTCTCTCTCTCTCTCTCTCAACAGATGCAGCTGGTTTTATATATGATAGAAAATTAAGATACCATAAAATATGAAATATATCATGATCTATTTCTTAGTAATCTTATCTCTCTCTCTCTCTCTCTCTCTCTCTCTCTCTCTCTCTCTCTCCTCTCTCTCTCTCTCTCTCTCTCTCTCTCTCTCTCTCTCTCCTCTCAACAGATGCAGCTGGTTTTATATATGATAGAAAATGAAGATACCATAAAATAGGAAATATAAAATGATCTATTTCTTAGTAAATCTTATGTATCTCTCTCTCTCTCTCTCTCTCTCTCTCTCTCTCTCTCTCTCTCTCTCTCTCTCTCTCTCTCTCTCTCTCTCTCTCTCTCTCTCTCTAATACGCACATCAACAATCAACAAAAAATTATAGGAAAGAAGTATTACTGAAACTGAAAACATGAAAGGCAACAACCTTTGTAACCTCAGCTTGAGGGATTTGACCTCCCAGCTGTTTTGACCTCTCCAGCTGTTTCATACATACCACTTTATTAGGAAATATCCCAGTCTTCATTGTTGTTTTCAGCTTCTAAAACATAGTCCTCATTTGAAATAATGTCGGCCAACATCTAAATAATGTCACTTAGGCGACAAACCTGGCAGGCTGTGTTCTGATGCTATGGCTGAAGCAAATGGGCGACTAGCTCAAGCCATAATATTACTCTCTCTCTCTCTCTCTCTCTCTCTCTCTCTCTCTCTCTCTCTCTCTCTCTCTCTCTCTCTCTCTCTCTCTCTTTTATTTGTGTTAATTTAAAAAAAATGAAGCTCATCATTTTTAGCCATACTGCAGTTATCAAAAGTCTACATAACACCTATTCTAGATGGGCTATATTGTGGAAATTACCTAAGATGCTCTGGAAATTAATGAACTTTACTTATTTACAGTACAGTACTTGCATACATTATATTTGTCTAGTTACATCGACCCAAATTAACACCACAACTTCAGAATAAGTTATCAAAGTTGTTTGCCCACAACCTGAGGAGAATACTTGATGAAGACAGTCACAGGTTTATGAAATAAGAGTTTGTAATATGCAGATCATCTAGGTATCACTTAATTTTAAGAATATTTAAATATTAGTAATAAAACCTTCGTACAGGGAATAGAATTGTACAAGAACTAAGGTACTCGTGGAGCAAATATTTAAGAATGTATACTAATTGTGAGTAAATAAAGGTTCTGAAGATATTTATTTAGTATAGATTAAAATATTTAAGTACTGTAATTTACATAGATTGACTGGATTATGTAGATTTATATACAGTACATATGTACAGTACTGTACAAACTAGGCAGTTATAAGTTCTGCACACCAATAATTACACATAGGCAACTGGTAGTACAGTACTGTAAATACAAAAGGGAGCTCGGAAAAGCCGAAAATTCATAAGCTACAGTATTACAACACAGCAGAACGGTAACAAAAATGGAGTGATCAGAAAGAGGCGTACAGTATCACAAACCGCTCCCGAAACTCAAACTTCCAACCTAAGTGGATGGTAAATCAATGTCAGATACTGTACTTTGAGTGTGCCATCCCATAATATGCCAAAATATTAGGCTTTTTTCCTGCCTTTATGGTCATTTGTACTAGTCCTTTCTTCTAGTTTTGGACATTCGCAACGGTTTTTATCCCTCATTTCGGACATTCCAATGGATTTTTCTCCCACAATTCTGAAAGTACAGTATGTGACAGCTTTTTCTCCTTTTGTAAATGATATTAAATGCATAACTGAAAGACTTATTCTAAGCTTTATATATTGCGTGCATATATAAAGACAAAGAAAATAACATTTACTCTTATGAAACAAGTAATATGTATCCTTTTTCAAAAGACTCAAGAAGCCATTTTCTTCATTTATCCAATTGATTTACTGTAAATCTATCCATTTCTTCAGAGTTTATACGCTCTAAAAATACCTTGAAATGAAAAGAAAAAATTAATTAAGGTTCGATTGTTATATAATGCGGTTAATCGTGTTGTAAAAATGAAGGTGTTGCTGAATAGGTGATTTCCCCTTTGTTCTCCATAGCATCAGAAATGAGGTGGTGTTCAGGCTTGTTAATTTTCATTTAATTTTGATGGGTGGAAAGAGTTTGAATATATTTACTGGGGCCAATAGTCTAGATGGTTTTGGCACACTACTCGGATGTTTTACTTATTGACAGAAATGACTTTAGGATGACGTTGATTCTTTCGTGATATGTGGAAACTGGATTTTCTTGATTTTGAATTGAACTTATAAGTTTTAACCACATTTATCTACGTTTACATTATTCGTGAATTTTTCCATTTTATTTTTCATGTTGGCATGTATAGTGCAGAGTGGTCTTTATATAAACAATTAAAATCAATCAATGGTGTGAAGAAAGCTGTGGGTGATAGGAGGATAGATGTGAGAGAGGCAAGAGAGCGTGCTAGAAATAGGAATGAATGGTTAGCGATTGTGACGTAGTTCCGGTAGGCCCTGCTGCTTCCTCCTGGCGCCTTGGATGACCACGGATGTAGCAGCAGTAGGGGATTCAGCTTATGAAGCTTCATCTGTGGGGTATATCAGGGGAGGGTGGGCTGTGGCACGCTAGCAGTACCAGCCGAACTCGGTTGAGTCCCTCGTCAGGCTTGGAGGAGCGTAGAGGAAAGGTCCCCTTTTTTTCATTTGTTTGATGTCGGCTACCTCCCAAAATTGGGGGAAAAGCCTTTGGTATATATAGATAGATTTTAAGCTTTTCATCAGTGCACCTCCACACACAGGATGATAAGGGATCTCGTTTATTTTCTTTTCATCATGATTACGGTTTGGTATAGTGTATGTCATAATGCAATAAAAAGGAATATGATATTGAAATACTTTACTATATAAGCAAGACTAGGCTATGTAACTAGTACAGTAATGATACGCTATTCATTTTATAATACAGTACTGAATATATGTAAGATGAACTGTACACTACAGTTATTTTATTAATAAATTATGTAATTATGTGAGATTATGTCAAATATAGCACTGCATGTTGTCTGTTTTGTTAGCAAAGATGTGCAGAATATCATAATACTGTAGTTGTTGTTCTGCTTAATATAATGATGCTGTTTGCTTAACCCTCTAAATCCTGTTGGAAGTATACTTGGTATTTTTACTCTTTTACTCCTATCTGAGCTGTGATATGTAATGTCCATCCAGTATCCTTCATATTCTTGTAGTATTACAAATTTAAGATTTTTGAAAAATATGTGAAACTTATATGAGTGGAAAAATGTTTTTAGATATACAATAATATTTGTTCTTTAAATTTATAGGTCTTATAATTTTGTGCTGAATTTAATAAGACTTCTCAAACAGGTGTAGGAGTTAAGTTGAAAAATATATGTGCACAAGTCAAATTGAATGGTATAATGTGTTACTGGCTGGAACATGCCTGGTAAATTGGAAAATTCATAGTTTCACATGTCCTGTCCAATGTACATGGAAATTTTATGAAGTTTCTTGTCCCCGTATTTTGCATATTCCTTGCAACACAATTGTTTTGTCCCATTTGTTTTAATAATTACCGTAACCGCTTTTATAAATTCTATATACAGTATATACATACATATGCAGGGTTTTTCCTCTATTGCATATGGTCTCCCGGGCTCCAACACCTGGCCTTCTGGCCCAAATTTGTAAATCCAATTATAGAATGTCCTCAACTTACAAATTTAATAGGTTCCAAGACGCCGTTTGTAACTCGAGTTTTGTCACATTTTTGCCTGGGGTAGGCTCACCTAACTTGCATGCCTATGATTTTCAGTTGCAAAAGTGAACATATAGTCCTGTTTCATTTTGCAAAGGTTGTCTTGCTTACTGTATTTAATTAGTGTATATAATATTATTTACTTACAGTACTGTATTTCATTTTGAAGTTTTTATACAATATCAGAATTTATGATATCATCTGGATTTGTATTTGTATCTCTGAATGTATGTATGTTAACCCTTTTACCCCCATGTACGTACCGGTACGTCCTTGCAAAAAATTGCTATTTACATTTTTTTTTTCTTTTTTTGATAATTTTTTGAGAAATTTTAGCCATTTTCCAAGAGAATGAGACCAACCTGACCTCTCTATGACAAAAATTAAGGCTGGTAGAGCAATTTGAAAAATATAAACTGCAAAATGTGCTTGAATAAAAAATGCACTGGTTAAGGGATGGAAGGTTCCAAATAGCCTGGGGGTAAAAGGGTAATGGACCGGTACATGTGAATATGGAAGAAAGTTTCGGAATAACTGAATTTTATAGTATAGGACCTAATTTTATTATTGAATAGTTCATTTCCAACACTTCAATGTATTTTGAAATTACAGGTAGATGCAGAAATGTACATATTGATAACCGTTTCAGTAGTTCGTGCATGTACAGCACTTTCAGCAAGTTACATTTTCCATTGATTACCAATATTAATGCACTTCTTTAAATCAGTTTATTAAAAGCATTTGTGTACCATGAAATATTGAAATATATCCGTTAAAAATATCATGACAGAGCAGTGGTTGTATAACTACCTGAATATCCTACATTTATTCTGCTATAATCAGTCCATGTATGACTAGAAATAAGAAAGGTCTTCTGAAATAAAAAAAAATATGAATTAATACAATTCAGATTGATATAATCCGTGATCCTTCTCATTTTTTCATTTGAGATAACAGTTGCGAGCTTGTGACTCAATGATGAGCTGTCTGATATGATCAGTATGACATTTTGAAATCCAAAAATGAAATTATGTTTAATTGTATCCAAATTGTTAAGCTATCTTGAAATCAGTAAATCTTTTAAGCACATCTATTTTGTGCATAAAATGAGGCACTGTGTTTTAACTTTATTTCAACTTTTCATACTGAACCTTTTTCCCTTTTTTATTTTGCAGGATTTAGCACTCATTGAAGCTTTGTGGAAGCAAGATGTGGACCTGGGTGTGCCTCGTGAGGTGTTTGATGAGGACAGTTTATTGGAAACTTTATCTGGCCCTGAAACGAAAGACAAGGACCATGGCAAAGAGGTAGGTTTCTTATTAGATCTCCTGACGTTTTATTATACTATATAGGTACAGTAAGTATAATGCAAAAATTCTTATGGTAATTTTGATGCGTAAACTTTATATTATTATTTATTAATCTGTTCATAATATTTAAGCTTGAGTAAAGAGTGATTTTTCAATATCAAACTTACCCGATGATCATATAGCTGCATCCCTGCTGCCCGACAGAAAAGTCTACGGGAGGAATACGCCAGCGATCGCTATACAGGTGGGGGTGCACATCAACAGCGCCATCTGTCAAGCAGGTACTCAAGTACTCGATGTCAACAACGAACCAATTTTCCCTCTGTCGTGCCACAGGCAAGACCTACTGAATACGCCGTCCCTAACTGGTTTTGTTTTCACAACGTTTTGGTGAAGTACACTATTCCAGTTTTGAGCTTTCGCTATGCAGGGGTTTTATCTTCATTTCAAAACTTGAACTCGTTTTGGATAGATTTAATTTTGGTGACGAAGAGAGTATGGACTCGAAGAGAGTATGGACTCTCTTTCACTTTTAAATGGCCGACCCTTCCCTTAGACGGAAGTGTGTTTACGTTTTTGGTAATTTTGCTTAACAAGTTATAGATCTATTTATTTTATATCTCTCCGCCTTTAAGGCCTCTTCGATTAACTTTCCATTTATTATAAACTTATAAAAATTAATTTTTATGTTTGTTTATATGCGACCTTTCCTAATAGTAGGCGGTCCTTACTTGGAACCGAAGTTAATTAACTTTGAGCCCGTCATATCGTATTTACCTTTTAAGAATTTATCCCCCTTTTTAATTTTATGTTGTTGAAAGAATTTCTTTGATAGTCTCGTACTGTTTTCAAAGATGAACTAACGTTTAGTTTTGTCTCCGCAGTTGTTGACGTTCAGAACGTTCAACATGCGCTCTATCGTTACGATAGAGAGAGAGTATTTCACGGTTTCACGTTGCAGTAAGAGTAAACCGATTCTAGCGTTTCGTTCATTCTTTCTTAGCCTAAATGGTTTAAATTCTAAATAAAGGAACTTTTAATTTGGGAAACCTTTCAGTTTTTTCCTTTAGCAAATAATATGTTTTAACGATATATAATTGGGCTCTTCTCTTTGGTTCTAAGTCAAGAGAGAAGAGAGAGAAGGATAGAGACGGAGGGAGAGAGAGGAGAATAAACGTTTCGTTCAAGCGGGTAATGTTGTTCTCGTTTTTTACTCTTCTCCCTTGTCGCTGTAGGGGAAGAAGGTAAAACGTTTCTAGAGTTTTATTCTTGTTCCCAGGCTTTATGCGGTGAGAGATTTTAAACGTAGTTTATTTGATCTAGTGTTTAGTCTCTTTTCCAGCCACTGAATTCTTTATCTTTAATTATGTTTTTTCAATATTAATCTTACCCGATGATCATGTAGCTGTCAACTCTGTTGCCCGACAGAAATCTACGGTCGGGATACGCCAGCGATCGCTATACAGGTGGGGGTGTACACAACAGCGGCATCTGTGAGTAGGTACTCTGTCGTGCCACCGGCAAGACCTACTAATACGCCGTCCCTAACTGGATTTGTTTTCACAACTTTTTGGTGAAGTACACTATTCCAGTTTTGAGCTTTCGCTATGCAGGGGTTTATCTTCATTTCAAAACTTGAACTCGTTTTGAATAGATCAGTAATTTTGCTTAACAAAGTTATAGATTTATTTTCTATCTCTCCGCCATTTATAGGCCTCTTCGATTAACTTTCCATTTTTATAAACTTATAAAAATTAATTTTTATGTTTGTTTATATGCGACCTTTCCTAATAGTAGGCGGTCCTTACTTGGAACCGAAGTTAATTAACATTGAGCCCGTCATATCGTATTTCCTGTTAAGAATTTATGCTATTTTAATTTTAATGTTTTTGAAAGAATTTCTTTGATAGTCTCGTACTGTTTTCAAAGATGAACTAACGTTTAGTTTAGTCTCCGCAGTTGTTGACGTTCAGAACGTTCAACATGCGCTCTATCGTTACGATAGAGAGAGAGTATTTCACGGTTTCACGTTGCAGTAAGAGTAAACCGATTCTAGCGTTTCGTTCATTCTTTCTTAGCTTAAATGGTTTTAATTCTAATAAAGGAACTTTTTATTTGGGAAACCTTTCAGTTTTTTTCCTTTAACAAATAATATGTTTTAACGATATATAATTGGGATCATCTCTCAGGTTCTAAGTCAAGAGAGAGAGAGGGAGAGAGAGGAGGATAAACGTTTCGTTCAAGCGGGTAACGTTGTTCTCGTTTTTTACTCTTCTCCCTAGTCGCTATAGGGGAAGAAGGTAAAACGTTTCTAGAGTTTTATTCTTGTTCCCAGGCTTTATGCGGTGAGAGATTTTAAACGTAGTTTATTTGATCTAGTGTTTAGTCTCTTTTCCAGCCACTGAATTCTTTATCTTTCATTATGTTTTTCTGTTACATTGTAAAACTGTTTTCGCAATTACTACCTTTTAATGAAGGATAGGATTGCGTGTTTCAGGTACAAATCACTTAAGTTCGAGTTCAGTGAAATAAGTGCAAACAGAAAATCAAAAGTGATAAAGTGATATGCGCAAAGTGTTACAGTGTTGCGTTCGAGGGTTCGTTTGTTCGTGCCTGTTGTTCACCTAGTCCGATACCTCTTACAAGCTCCCAAGCCCAGGGGAGAAGTAATGTCGAAGGACTTATGGGTTCCACAGGTCTTGATCGACGAACAAACGTTTCCCTCCGTGGTTTCGGGTGTATCTACACACGTTGCCGACGTGATCACCCCACCCACACAAAGACGAGAGAGCCCATTATTCCTCGTCTGCGGAAGAGGTTTCTCGCAGAAACCATGGACCAAATCTTGCAGCTTTTAAGTGCAAGTCGGTCCCTTCCGCGCAAGTCCAACGGCCTAGGTGTAGCCACTGGGTCAGTTCGGACTCGCTCCAGTCATCCGACAACTGCACACCTCCCAAGAGAGGCAAGGCGGTACCGCAACAGGCAGTAACTCCGTCTGTTGCCGCACCAGCTGTTTTAGACCCTCAGTCACAACGGACAGTAGCTCCGTTTGTTGTCGTCTTTCATAGACCCTAGTGGTCCATGCTGCAGACTATACAGTCTCAGCTTGCTCCTTCATGCAGGAGTATCGTGCTGGAAGGTTGACAATGCACCTGTTAATCTACAACCTTCCACGGTTGTGCGCTCAGCAGATACTGCGGCTGCCTGCTCCCACACTCCACCCTGCCAGACGCATGTTCTTGCTGCACCATCCGTTGACATGCGTGAGCTACCGCATCAGCAGTGGGAAGGTGCTGTAGAGCTGCCGGGTTCCAGTACTATGCGGCTTTCTCCGCAACCCATGCGGCATGCTCCTCATACCATACAGCATGCTCCGCATACCATACAGCATGCTCTGCAACCCACCGCAGCCCCTCCCACGCACCAACACTCAGCTTTTGTTGTTGCCAGCTCCCACACTCCGACTGCGGAGAAGGTTGACGATGCACCCGTGGGCCTACACCTCCCACGGTTGTGCGCCCGGCATGGCTTCCTGCTCTCACACTCTTGTTGTGAGAGCTCCTCCACCCATGCACAGTCAACCCTGCCAGATGTATGATGACTCCCACACACAGAGCACTCCGTTGCCGTGCGTGAGCTACCACAAGCTGCCGTGTTTTGACACGGTGTGTCAGCCTCCGCTACACACTGTGGTTACCGCCACTCGCCCGCAGCAAACTAGTCAGTCAGGAGTTGAGGCTTCCCCACACAACTTTGGTTGTTGCCAACTCACAGACTGTCAAACAGTTACATGACGTTGCCTTCTGGTCTGCTACTTATACACCAGTGCTGTATGTCCTCACGCTCCTGTTGTGGTTGACAGTTCAGTTTTTGACAGTTCACAGACTGTCAAGCAGTTTCATAACGTTGCCTTCTGGTCTGCTGCTTTTGCTCCAGTGAAACCCTCACTGAGAGAACCTAGCTTTTCTCGGACATGGTTCCTGTAGATGAGAAAGTGCTGTTCTCCCTCCTTCTGATATTCCCTTGAGGACTCTGTCATTTGGAGAGGAACCTTAAGCTGCTTAGCCTCCTATGGACTTTAATTTAAGCATAACATGCTTCCAGGGAGGGTAAATGGTTCCGCTTCAGTCGCTAACCCCGTCTGTTGCCACACCTGCTCCCATAGACCTTGGGCTTTGTTGCAAGACATGCAGTCCAAGCTTAGTCCTTGATAGAGGATTTTTTACGGAGAAGAACCTTCTTGCCAACGACCTTCCTACCGGTTGGTTGTACGCCCTGTTGACGCTGAGGTATCCTACTCACGTCCGCCAGTTGAGATGGTTCCTCCACCGGTGCGACCCAGTGTGGGTTGCCAGTCGCACGTTGACGTTAAGCTACTCTCGGAGGTGGTTGTGGACGTTCAGTGGGTCACTGGGAAGACGTTCAACAACCAGCAGAGGTAACTTGTTGTGACGCAGTGCGGCAACCTCAGCAACCCGATAAGGGGTTGTCAGTACTACCCAGACAGTCTAGACAGTTTCGGGTTGTCGCTGTACTTCCTCGCATCCCCATGGTTGACAGTTCACAGACTGTGCAGCAGTACCATGATCTTGTGTCCGGCTCCGTCACGCATCCACCAGTGCGACCGGATTCAGCGAGTCAGACGTTGCCCACTCCGTTGCCGTTTCCTCATCAGTTTCGGATGAGGAACCCTCTGATGAGGACATGGCTGAACAAGAAAATCAATCCCCAGCCCTGCTATCCATCCAGAAGATGCTGAAGAAGGAATACGGCCCTGTCAGGCTGTGGATGAGTCTGGTTAGGACACTGTCATCCGTGGTTCAATTGGTGTCACTTGGAAGACTACACCTCCGTCCTCTTCGGTTTCATCTAGCTCTTCACTGGAAAAGGACAAGACGCTAGAAGCGGTCTAGATCCCGGTTTCCGGAAGATAAGTCTGGTCTAACCTGAGGAAGGACTTTATCAACCTTTTATAGGGTCTTCCCCTGACTGTTCAGACTCCCAACCACGTTCTCTTCTCAGACGCATCGGACGTAGGCTGGGGTGCGACCTTAGGCGGTAGGGAATGCTCGGGATTATGCTCTCGAGTCAAAGGACAATGCATTTTAACAGCAAGAAGCTTCTGGCAGTACGTCTGACCTGGAAAAGCTTCAGGTCTCTCCTTCAAGACAAAGTAATGGAGGTCAACACGGACAACTCCCTGCTTTGATGTTCATCTCCTAGCAAGGAGGGACCTACTCTCTGACATGGTGCGAGTTCGCTAGTGACCTCCTCTCCTGTTCAACAGGTCTAGACTTTTCACTAGTAACAAGTTTCTTCCAAGGCAACTTGAATGTCTTAGCAGTTTGTCTCAGTAGGAAGGGACAATAATTCCAACATATTGGACCCTCCACAGAGATGTATGCAAGAGACTTTGGGTCACCTGGGGCCAGCCAACCATAGATCTCTTCGCAACCTCGATGTCCTAGAGGCTCTCAATACTTTGCTCACCTATCCCGGACCCAGCAGTGGTTCTTTTAGATGCCTTTCTTCTAGTTTAGTCTCATCTAGATCTATATGCATTCCCTCCATTCTAGATTGTCAACAAGGTACTGCAGAAGTTCGCCTCTCACGATGGGACAAAGTTGACACTAGTTGCTTCCCTCTGGCCCGCGAGAGAATAACTTACCGAGGTACTTCGATGGCTAGTAGACGTTCCCAGAACTCTTCCCCTAAGGGTGGACCTGCTACGTCTGCCACGCGTAAGAAGGTACTCCAAGGCCTCCACGCTCTTCGTCTCACTGCCTTCAGAGTATTGAAAGACTCTCGAGAACTAGAGGTTTTTCGAAGGAGGCAACCAGAGCGATTGTTAGAGCAAGGAGAACATCCACCCTTAGAGTCTACCAATCGAAGTGGGAAATCTTCCTAAACTGGTGCAAGTCAGTATCCGTATCCTCGACCAGTACCTCTGTAACTCAAATAGCTGACTTCCTCTTTTATCTGAGGAAAGAGCGATCTCTTTCAGCTCCCACTTTCAAGGGTTACAGAAGCATGTTGGTTTCAGTCTTCCGTCACAGAGGCTTAGATCTTTCCAACAATAAAGATCTACAGGACCTCCTTAAGTCTTTTGAGACCACGAAGGAGCGTCGTTTGGTTACACCTGGTTGGAATTTAGACGTGGTTCTAAGATTCCTTATGTTAGACAGGTTCGAACCACTTCAATCAGCCTCCCTGAAAGATCTCACCTTTAAGACTCTTTTCCTGATATGCTTAACCACAGCTAAAAGAGTCAGTGAGATTCATGCCTTCTGCAAGAACATCGGATTTTCATCCGAAACGGCTACATGTTCTACATCTTGGTTTTCTAGCCAAACACGAGCTGCCTTCTCGGCCTTGACCAATATCGTTCGTTATTCCAAACTTAGCGTATGGTTGGAAATGAACTAGAAAGAGTATTATGTCCTGTAAGAGCTCTTAAGTTCTATTTTAAAACCTTTACGAGGCCCGTCTGAAGCTTTATGGTGTTCAGTTAAGAATTCATCTTTGCCTATGTCAGAGAATTCTTTATCCTATTATTTTCAGACTGTTAATACGAGAAGCTCATTCCCTTCTGAATGAGGAAGACCAAGCTTGGCTGAAGGTAAGGACACACGAAGTTAGAGCTGTCACAACTTCCGTGACCTTTAAATAAAATAGATCTCTGCAAAATATTTTTGACGCAACCTTTTGGAAAAGCTAATCAGTGTTCGCGTCTTTTATCTTTAGAATGTCCAGTCTCTTTACGAGAACTGCTACACTCTGGGACCATTCGTAGCAACGAGTGCAGTAGTGGTGGGGGCTCCACCACTACATTTCCCTAATTCCAGAACCTTTTTAATCTTTCTCTTGAAATATTTCTGGGTTGTCCGGAAGGCTAAGAAGCCTTCCGCATCCTGGTTGATTTGGCGGGTGGTCAAATTCTTTCTTGAGAAGCGCCTAGATTAGAGGTTGTGATGAGGTCCTTTAGTATGGGTTGCAGCCCTTCATACTTCAGCACCTAGGAGTCGCTCAGCATCCTAAGAGGATCGCTAGGCTCAGTAAGGAAGACGTACTTAAAAAGGCAGAGTAATGGTTCAAGTCGACTTCCTTACCAGGTACTTATTTATTTTATGTTTGTTATTTTGAATAACGGCTAAAATAAGATACGGGATACTTAGCTTCTTTGTTAACATGTATGCTGGTCTCCACCCACCACCCTGGGTGTGAATCAGCTACATGATCATCGGGTAAGATTAATATTGAAAAATGTTATTTTCATTAGTAAAATAAATTTTTGAATATACTTACCCGATGATCATGAATTTAAGGACCCGCCCTTCCTCCCCATAGAGAACCAGTGGACCGAGGAGAAAATTGAGTTCTTGTTGACAAGAAGTACTTGAGTACCTACTCACAGATGGCGCTGTTGTGTACACCCCCACCTGTATAGCGATCGCTGGCGTATCCCGACCGTAGATTTCTGTCGGGCAACAGAGTTGACAGCTACATGATCATCTGGTAAGTATATTCAAAAATTTATTTTACTAATGAAAATAACATTTTCTGTTGCATTGTAAACTGTTTTCGCAATTACTACCTTTTAATGAAGGATAGGATTGCGTGTTTCAGGTGGAAATCAGTTAAAGTTTCGATTTCAGTGAAATAAGTGCAAACAGAAAATCAAAAGTGATTAAGTGATATGCGCAAAGTGTTACAGTGTTGCGTTCGAGGGTTCGTCTGTTCGTGCCAGTTGTTCACCTAGTCCGATACCTCTTACAAGCTCCCAAGCCACAGGGGAGAAGTAATGTCGAAGGATTTATGGGTTCCACAGGCCTTGATCGACGAACAGACGTTTCCCTCCGTGGTTTCGGGTGTATCTACACACGTTGCCGACGTGATCACCCCACCCACACAAAGACGAGAGAGCCCATTTATTCCTCGTCTGCGGAAGAGGTTTCTCGCAGAAACCATGGACCAATCTTGCTGCTTTTTAAGTGCAAGTCGGTCCCTTCCGCGCAAGTCCAACGGCCTAGGTGTAGCCACTGGGTCAGTTCGGACTCGCTGCAGTCATCCGACGACTGCACACCTTCCGAGAGAGGCAAGGTGGTTCCGCAACAGGCAGTAACTCCGTCTGTTGCCGCACCAGCTGTTTTAGACCCTCAGTCACAACGGACAGTAGTTCCGTTTGTTGCCGTCTTTTATAGACCCTAGTGGTCTATGCTGCAGATATGCAGTCTCAGCTTGCTTCCTTCATGCAGGAGTATCGTGCTGAGAAGGTTGACACTGCACCTGTTAACCTACAACCTGCCACGGTTGTGCGCTCAGCAGATACTGCGGCTGCCTGCTCCCACACTCCACCTGTGAGAGCTCCACCACCGATGCGCAGTCGACCCTGCCAGACGCATGTTCATGATGCACCCTCCGTTGACATGCGTGAGCTACCGCATCAGCAGTGGGAAGGTGCTGTCAAGCTGCCGTGTTTTGCCGCAATGCGGCATGATCCGCAACCCACGGCAGTCCCTCCCACGCACCAGCACTCCGCTTTTGTTGTTGCCAGCTCCCACACTCCGACTGCGGAGCAGGGTTGCCAACTCAAATTTTCAAATGTCGCTAGATAGGCTTGCAAAAGTAGCTAGAAAGTAGCTAAAGTCATATGGAATTTCTCTAAAGAAAGTAGCTAAAATAGAATACTGTAAAAAGGCAATGAATTAGCACAAAATCGCTAATTTGGCAACTCTGCTGCGGAGAAGGTTGACGATGCACCCGTTGGCCTACAGCCTACCACGGTTGTGTGCCCGGCATGGCTGCCTGCTCCCACACTCTTGATGTGAGAGCTCCTCCACCCATGCACAGTCAACCCTGCCAGACGTATGATGACTCCCACAGACACACGGAGCACTCCGTTGCCGTGCGTGAGCCACCACAAGCTGCCGTGTTTTGACACGGTGTGTCAGCCTCCGCAACACTCTGTGGTTACCGCCACTCGCCCGCAGCAAACTAGTCAGTCAGGAGTTGAGGCTTCCCCACACAACTTTGGTTGTTGCCAACTCACAGACTGTCAAACAGTTACATGACGTTGCCTTCTGGTCTGCTACTAATACACCAGTGCTGTATGTCCTCACGCTCCTGTTGTGGTTGACAGTTCAGTTTTTGACAGTTCACAGACTGTCAAGCAGTTACATAACGTTGCCTTCTGGTCTGCTGCTTTTGCACCAGTGAGACCCTCACTGAGATAACCTAGCTTTTCTCGGACATGGTTCCTGTAGATGAGAAAGTGCTGTTCTCCCTCCTTCTGATATTCCCTTGAGGACTCTGTCATTTGGAGAGGAGCCTTAAGCTGCTTAGCCTCCTATGGACTTTAATTAAGCATAACATGCTTCCAGGGAGGGTAAATGATTCCGCTTCAGTCGCTACCCCGTCTGTTGCCACACCTGCTCCCTTAGACCTTGGGCTTTGTTGCAAGACATGCAGTCCAAGCTTAGTCCTTGATAGAGGATTTTTTACGGAGAAGAACCTTCTTGCCAACAACCTTCCTACCGGTTGGTTGTACGCCCTGTTGACGCTGAGATTTCCTACTCACGTCCGCCAGTTGAGATGATTCCTCCTCCGGTGCGACCCAGTGTGGGTTGCCAGTCGCACGTTATCGTTAAGCGACTCTCGGAGGTGGTTGTGGACGTTCAGTGTGTCACTAGGAAGACGTTCAACAACCAGCAGAGGTGACTTGTTGTGACGCAGTGCGGCAACCTCAGCAACCCGATAGGGGTTGTCTGCACAACCCAGACAGTCTAGACAGTTTCGGGTTGTCGCTGTACTTCCTCGCTTCCCCATGGTTGACAGTTCACAGACTGTGCAGCAGTACCATGATCTTGTGTCCGGCTCCGTCACGCATCCACCAGTGCGACCGGATTCAGCGAGTCAGACGTTGCCCACTCCGTTGCCGTTTCCTCATCAGTTTCGGATGAGGAACCCTCTGATGAGGACATGGCTGAACAAGACGATCAACCCCCAGCCCTGCTATCCATCCAGAAGATGCTGAAGAAGGAACGCGGCCCTGTCAGGCTGTGGATGAGTCTGGTTAAGACACTGTCATCCGTGGTTCAATTGGTGTCACTTGGAAGACTACACCTCCGTCCTCTTCGGTTTCATCTAGCTCTTCACTGGAAAAGGACAAGACGCTAGAAGCGGTCTAGATCCCGGTTTCCGGAAGATAAGTCTGGTCTGACTGGATGAAAGGACTTTATCAACCTTTGATAGGGTTTTCCCCTGACTGTTCAGACTCCCAACCACGTTCTCTTCTCAGACGCATCGGACGTAGGCTGGGGTGCGACCTTAGGCGGTAGGGAATGCTCGGGATTATGGAACTCGAGTCAAAGGACAATGCATTTCAACTGCAAGAAGCTTCTGGCAGTAGGTCTTACCTGGAAAAGCTTCAGGTCTCTCCTTCAAGGCAAAGTAGTGGAGGTGAACACGGTCAACTCCCTGCTTTGATGTACATCTCCTAGCAAGGAGGGACCTACTCTCTGACATGGTACGAGTTCGCAAGTGACCTCCTCTCCTGTTCAACAGGTCTAGACTTTTCACTAGTAACAAGTTTCTTCCAAGGCAACTTGAATGTCTTAGCAGATGGTCTCAGTAGGAAGGGACAATAACTCCAACATATTGGACCCTCCACTAGGATTTATGCAAGAGACTTTGGGTCACCTTGGGCCAGCCAACCATAGATCTCTTCGCAACCTCGATGTCCAAGAGGCTCTCAATACTTTGCTCACCTATCCCAGACCCAGCAGTAGTTCTTTTAGATGCCTTTCTACTTGATTGGTCTCATCTAGATCTATATGCATTCCCTCCGTTCTAGATTGTCAACAAGGTACTGCAGAAGTTCGCCTCTCACGAAGGGACAAGTGGACGCTAATTGCTCCCCTCTGGCCCGCGAGAGAATAACTTACCGAGGTACTTCGATGGCTAGTAGACGTTCCCAGAACTCTTCCCCTAAGGGTGGACCTGCTACGTCTGCCACGCGTAAAGAAGGTACTCCAAGGCCTCCACGCTCTTCGTCTCACTGCCTTCAGAGTATCGAAAGACTCTCGAGAACTAGTGGTTTTTCGAAGGAGGCAACCAGAGCGATTGCTAGAGCAAGGAGAACATCCACCCTTAGAGTCTGCCAATCGAAGTGGGAAATCTTTCGAAACTGGTGCAAGTCAGTATCCGTATCCTCGACCAGTACCTCTGTAACTCAAATAGCTGACTTCCTCTTATATCTGAGGAAAGAGCGATCTCTTTCAACTCCCACTCAAGGGTTACAGAAGCATGTTGGCATCAGTCTTCCGTCACAGAGGCTTAGATCTTTCCAACAATAAAGATCTACAGGACCTCCTTAAGTCTTTTGAGACCACGAAGGAGCGTCGTTTGGTTACACCTGGTTGGAATTTGGACGTGGTTCTAAGATTCCTTATGTTAGACAGGTTCGAACCACTTCAATCAGCCTCCCTGAAAGATCTCACCTTTAAGACTCTTTTCCTGATATGCTTAACCACAGCTAAAAGAGTCAGTGAGATTCATGCCTTCAGCAAGAACATCGGATTCTCATCCGAAACGGCTACATGTTCTTCATCTTGGTTTTCTAGCCAAACACGAGCTGCCTTCTCGGCCTTGACCAATATCGTTCGATATTCCAAACTTATCGTATGGTTGGAAATGAACTAAAAAGAGTATTATGTCCTGTAAGAGCTCTTAAGTTCTATTTTAAAACCTTTACGAGGCCCGTCTGAAGCTTTATGGTGTTCAGTTAAGAATTCATCTTTGCCTATGTCAGAGAATTCTTTATCCTATTTTTATCAGACTGTTAATTATTATTATTATTATTATTATTATTAAAGACTAAGCTACAACCCTAGTTGGAAAAGCAGGATGCTATAAGCCCAGGGGCCCCAACAGGGAAAATAGCCCAGTGAGGAAAGGAAATAAGGAGATAAGGAAAAATAGAACATTTTAGGGATAGTAACAATATTAAAATAAATATTTCCTATTTAAAATATAAAAACTTTAACAGAACAAGAGGAAGAGAAACTAGATAGAAAAGTGTGCCCAAGTGTACCCTCAAGCAAGAGAACTCTAACCCAAGGCAGTGTAAGACCATGGTACAGAGGCTATGGCACTACCCAGGAATAGAGAACAATGGTTTGATTTTGGAGTGTCCTTCTCCTAGAAGAGCTGCTTACCATAGCTAAAGAGTCTCTTCTACCCTTACCAAGAGGAAAGTAGCCACTGAACAATTACAGTGCAGTAGTTAACCCCTTCTGAATGAGGAAGACCAAGCTTGGCTGAAGGTAAGGACACACGAAGTTAGAGCTGTCACAACTTCCGTGGCCTTTAAACAAAATAGATCTCTGCAAAATATATTCGACGCAACCTATTGGAAAAGCAAATCAGTGTTCGCGTCTTTTATCTTAAGAATGTCCAGTCTCTTTACGAGAACTGCTACACTCTGGGACCATTCGTAGCAACGAGTGCAGTAGTGGTGGGGGCTCCACCACTACAATTCCCTAATTCCAGAACCTTTTTAATTTTTCTCTTGAAATATTTTTGGGTTGTCCGGAAGGCTAAGAAGCCTTTCGCATCCTACTTGATTTGGCGGGTGGTCAAAATCATTTCTTGAGAAGCGCCTAGATTAAAGGTTTTGATGAGGACCTTTAGTATGGGTTGCAACCCTTCATACTTCAGCTCCTAGGAGTCGCTCAGCATCCTATGAGGATCGCGAGGCTCAGTAAGGAAGACGTACTTAAAAAGGCAGAGTAATTGTTCAAGTCGTCTTTCTTACCAGGTACTTATTTATTTTATGCTTGTTATTTTGAATAACTGCTAAAATAAAATACGGAATACTTAGCTCATAATGTCAACTTGTTATGCTGGTCTCTACCCACCCCCCTGGGTGTGAATCAGCTATATGATCATCGGGTAAGTTTGATATTGAAAAATGTTATTTTCCTTAGTAAAATAAATTTTTGAATATACTTACCCGATGATCATAAATTAAAGGACCCACCCTTCCTCCCCAATAGAGAACCAGTGGGACAGAGGAGAAAATTGGTTCGTTGTTGACATCGAGTACTTGAGTACCTGCTTGACAGATGGCGCTGTTGATGTGCACCCCCACCTGTATAGCGATCGCTGGCGTATTCCTCCCGTAGACTTTTCTGTCGGGCAGCAGGGATGCAGCTATATGATCATCGGGTAAGTATATTAAAAAATTTATTTTACTAAGGAAAATAACATTTTATCCATATTCAAACATATTTCGGGGTAGTGTGTTAATTTGATTTGTAAACTTTATATATTTTTATTGATTACGTAATCACTATTCATAATATTCAAGCTCAATTAGAGTAATTTTATGCATTATCTAAACATATTTTGTAGGTAGCATGTTCATTCAATGTGCAAACCTATGCATTATAAAAGCCTTTGTCAAAATCAATGTCTTACCATCTTCGAATTTCAAGTCTTTTGTAGAGTATGAGATCCTCAAGGCCATTGCCAATTTTCGCTCATTGTTTTATGCCCTGATGAGGTTTGGTAATGTCATGCGGAGAGAAGATGGACACATATAAAAGGGTTATGAACATGGAGGTGGAGGGCAGAAGAAGAAGGGGAATGACAAAGTTCAGGTGGAAAGATCAATTATTGAAGGACATGAAGGAAAAGGGTCTAAGAGAACAAGATGTACAGGATAGAGAAAGATAAAGAGGGCTGACTAGAAACAGCTTTGCCATAAAGAAATTGGAAAAGCTGAAGGCAAAGAAGAAGTTTTATGCCCTATTTGTGATCATATTTTAGGAATGAAGTGGTGAGGGTGAGAACGGGTGTAAGAAATGAGTTAGCGGCTAGAGTGGATATGAATGTGTTGCTAGAGTGGATATGAATGTGTTGAGGTGGTTTGGCCATGTTGAGAGAATGGAAAATGGCTGTCTGCTAAAGAAGGTGATGAATGCAAGAGTTGATGGGAGAAGTACAAGAGGAAGGCCAAGGTTTGGGTGGATGGATGGTGTGAAGAAAGCTCTGGGTGATAGGAGGATAGATGTGAGAGAGGCAAGAGAGCGTGCTAGAAATAGGAATGAATGGCGAGCGATTGTGACGCAGTTCCGGTAGGCCCTGCTGCTTCCTCCGGTGCCTTAGATGACCGTGGAGGTAGCAGCAGTAGGGGATTCAGCTTTATGAAGCTTCATCTGTGGTGGATAATGTGGGAGGTTGGGCTGTGGCACCCTAGCAGTACCAGCTGAACTCGGCTGAGTCCCTGGTTAGGCTGGAGGAACGTAGAGAGTAGAGGTACCCTTTTTTGTTTTGTTTCATTGCTGATGTCGGCTACCCCCCAAAATTGGGGGAAGTGCCTTTGGTATATGTATGTATATGTATGTACTACAGTATACCTCACTTTCTTTTATCCGGCTGTCCAATCTCTTTGGACTTTCATTTTATAGTGCTTCTTTTAGTGTTTCCCCTTTGTTATGCCTGGCTGCTAAAGTAGGCTCCCAGGTCCCAATGTGGTCATTTATGCTACTCACTTCTCTTGGTGTAACCATATTCTCTTTTGCTGCTCATTAGACTTGCTTTTCTCCCTATTTTAAGTTGTTTCATTCTCCTACTGTTTTTTTATATATTTTTTGTCTCAAGTTTTAGTTGTTGCTGTGTAGAAAAGTATAGAACTTTGATTTTAAACCTTGGGTATCCCAGCTGGTCTTTTTTAAGTGAAATAGCTTCCCATGATATTTTTCTGTCGGTATGGTCTTTCAAACCCTTTACTATATTTAAGCATTATAATTTTCTAATACCCAATTATTAAGACATGATTATTTTTTAAAGTAAAACTGCCATCATCATCCCAGGGATAGTAGCCCCCTATTTTTTATATCATCATGGTCTTACCCGGTCAAAGCTTGACGAATTTTAGTTCTCCAGTCAGCACTTGAATGTTTTTCATCTTCTGTGATTGAATGTCAGGATGTCTCTATATGTGCTTGATAACAACCCGAGGTGATGCCATGTTTAGAATAATCTTAGATGTCATTCTCTTGTTAAAGGAGAATTGGGTTTTATGATTTTTATGAGTATTCTGGCTAATATTACTGACATAGTCTCATACCTCTAAAACCTCCTATAACTATTTAAAATATGATACCCTTTAAGGGTTTTAGATGACCTGATGATATTGTTAGGGTTGTGGTGGCCTATGGGAAGCATCCCTGCCTGGCATTTTGCTGGACTGGAGATAGAGTTCTGGTCAAACTTGATAGATTCTTGAAGCGTATGCAATCTCACCTTCCTTGTGAGCTAAGGATGGGGTTTTTTGGGAAGTGTATAGGTCTACATGGGTGGAGAGTAGGCTTTGGGTGCTGATCATATGTATATATGGTCATTCTCTAGGGCATTGTCACTGTCCCTTGCCTCTGCCATTCATGAGCGACTTATAAAATTTCAGATTCTGGTACCACAAATCTAGTGTGTTACTTGTTTAGCAAATGCCATTTCTGGGCTCCGACCTGTGCCTCCCAGTGAAATGCTCCTTTTACATAATTTCTAAGGTAGAAACTGCTATGAATTCCATTTTAACAGCATTTTATTTTTAAATGATTTTCTGAAGCACTTGTTAACTATGATAATGTTTATTAAATTAGGATAAAACTCACGGTAAATAGCATATCTGGATGTTTATTAGTTATCAGGAAACTTTTTGAGTTCAGTTCCAATTTGGAAAATTAATCGGTACAAAATGTCAGTCATTAAGACTGCAAAATTATATTGGTTTCTGTTACAAAAAAAGTGTTCAATATTAAACTTACCCGATAATCATGTAGCTGTCAACTCCGTTGCCCGACAGAATTCTACGGGAGGGATACGCCAGCTATCACTATACTAGAAGGGGGTGTACTCACCAGCGCCACCTGTGGCCAGGTACTGCAGTACTTCTTGTTGACACCACCTCACTTTTTCCTCTGTCGTGCTTCCGGCAAGACATTCATGGGATACGCTTATGATCTTGGAGTATTGTTCACGGCTTTTGGTGAAGTATTTCTCTCAGATTTCGGCTGTCGCTATACTGGAAAACTTCTATATTAGCTTAGATAGCTTTTATTTAGTTCTGATTAATGGTTAACGATCTTTTTGCTTGATTTGGAATCCCCCTTGGCTAACTCTTTGATTCAAGATGTCTGACATTTCACAAGCCCCACCCCATAGACGATGTAGGTCTTGTAATAGGCGTATTCCGAAGGCCTCGGTAGATCCTCACACCGCTTGTTCTGACTGTAGGGAAAGACCCTGTCAGTTGGAAGATCGATGTGAGGAATGCGCCGGACTTTCGGAACTTGAATTTGTCCGATTCTTGAAATATTCAACCAAGTTAGAGAGAGAGAGAGTTAGGAGGAGTTCTTCTCGCTCTTCACTTTTTTCCTCACCTCATGATCCCCTACCTTTTCCTCCCCCTGTAGTGGCTACCCCCGAACCTACTATTTGCCCTCAACCTGATATGTCTGTTGTTTTGCGTGCCATTCAGGCTTTAGGTGACAAAGTGGAATCGGTGGTTAGTGATCATAAGTCTCTTATGGCCGAAGTCAAGGAACTTAAGGTCAAAAGTGCAGTGGGAGGTAATAGTGCCAGTGCTGTGACAAGTGCTAGTGTCAGTGCAGTGCCAAGTGCTAGTGTCAGTGTCAGTGTGGTGCGTGAGGGTACTTCTGTGCGTGCCAGTCGTCCTCCCAGTCCGGGACCTCTTGCAAACTCCCAAGCCCAGGGGAGAAGCAATGTCGAAGGGCAAAAGGGTTCGGCAGGCCTTGATCGGCGCACAGAAGTATCCTCGGTGGTTGCGGGCGTGTCTTACAAAGACCGTCACTCCCACCCGCAGACGATTGAGCCCGTCTTTTACTCGTCTGCTGAAGAATTGTCAGGGAGAAAACGCTGGACTCAGGTCTCAAGACCTCTCAAACGCAAAGTCCAGACCTCAAGAGCTCAACCTGGTTGCAGTCATTGGATTAGCTCTGACTCTCCGCAGTCATCAGGTGACTGCACTCCTCCTAAGAGGGGTAAGGTGATGCCGCAACAGACCTCATCTTCTGTTAAGGCTTTGCCTCAGCAGACCTTAGCGTCTGTCGACCCCAAGTTGACTGTGCTGCAGTCCATGCAGTCACAGCTTGCAGTCTTAATGCGTGAGTGTCAGGCTGAGAAGGTTACGCCTCCTCCTGCGTTCGCTCCGCCTAACCGCAGTCCAGTCTGCCAGGCGTACGAAGTTGAGGCTCCTCAGGATACCTTACTGCGTACTGAGTTGCCAGTTTCCAGCGGTGTGCAGCTACCTCCGCCTTCCTTAAGGCAACCTCAGCAATGGGAGCAGGAAGCTTATGCCTTTCTTCCTCCGCTTCCGCTTGCGGTTCCACCAGCGAGGCAACAATCTGTTGAGGTACGACAACCTCTTCCATCCATGAGGCAGCCACCTCAGCACTCGCTGCAGCGACCTCAACCCTCCTCAAGGCGAGAGCCTCAACACCTTAGCCTTGCGCCTCAGGAACCTCAACTCGCGAGACAAGAACTGCGTTCTGCGCAGCCGCTACCTCAACTCTCGCAGCTCACACCTCAGGAACCTCAACTCGTTCCTCAGGAACCTGCTACTGCGCATCCGCAACTCTTGAGTCAAGACACTCATGCCAGGAGTCAGCCTCCTCTACCCATGCGCCTACCTTCCGCTACTCTATTTGACCAGCCTTTGCAGCCTGAACCTCAGGTTTTATCTCATCAACAGAGACTTGAGGATGAAACCACAAGCGTTGTTGCACCCGCTTGTTCAGATTCTGCTGTTCAGCATACCACTGTTCCATTACCTCTCACTTCGCTACACTCTGGTGATGAGGTTTCTGATGAGGAAGCTGCGCACCTGGATCCCTCATCAGACGTGGAAGAATCCAAGTCTTCTCCTCCACCTATTGACTTTCGTAAGGTCCTGGCTCTTTTCAGAGAGGTATACCCGGACCATTTTGTCTCTGCTACCCCCCGCTCTCCGCCATCTGAGTTTTCGCTGGGCATGCAGCCTGTCAAGTCAACATATACTAAGCTAGTCTTTGCAAGGTCCTCTAAGAGAGCTTTAAGAATTTTAGGGGAGTGGTTGCAGTCTAAGCAGCAACTAGGGAAGACTTCCTTTATGTTCCCACCGACTAAGCTCACTTCTAAAGCGGGCGTATGGTATGCCACAGGAGAGGAACCAGGCTTGGGAGTACCTGCCTCTGCCCAGGCTGACTTCTCGAGTTTGGTCGACTCTCCTCGTAGAACAGCAATGAGGCGCTCTAAGGTTTGCTGGACCTTCTCCGATCTAGACCACTTACTAAAGGGTGTATTTCGTGCCTTTGAGATGTTCAATTTTCTAGACTGGTGCCTGGGGGCCCTTAGCAAGAAGACCTCCCCTGCGGACAAAGACTCGGCCATGCTTTTAATGTCCTGCATGGATAAAGCTATTAGGGATGGATCTGGCGAGCTTGCTTCAATTTTTGTGTCAGGAGTTCTTAAGAAAAGGGAGCAACTTTGTACCTTCCTTTCTTCCAGTATCACACCTTGTCAAAGGTCTCAACTCCTTTTCGCTCCGCTTTCTAAGTTCTTGTTTCCCGAAGAACTTATCAAGGACTTGTCTGCGGCAATGATTCAGAAAGACACTCATGATCTTGTGGCCTCTTCAGCTCGTAAGACTAAGGTTGCTCCCTCAGTCCCCAGGTCTTACCGCACCCCAGTTGCTGATACGCCTGCTACGAGGTTTATTCCGCCCTTTCGTGGTAGAGCCCCCAGCCGAGGAAGCTCCCGTCCAGACTCTTCCAGGAGCAAGTCTAGGAAAGGTTCCAAGACTTCTCAAGGCAAACACTGACTCTCCTCCTCTCCAGACAGCAGTAGGAGCCAGACTCAAGATCTTCTGGCAAGCTTGGGAAAAGAGAGGTGCAGACGCCCAGTCTGTCAGGTGGCTGAGGGAGGGTTACAGGATACCATTCTGCCGCAAACCCCCTCTGACCACTTCTTCCATCAACCTCTCTCCCAACTACAAGGAAAAGGACAAGAGGCTAGCGTTGCACCAGGAGGTGTCGCTCCTGTTACAGAAGAAGGCAGTGGTTATAGTCCGGGACCATCAATCCCCGGGCTTCTACAACCGTCTCTTTCTGGTGGCCAAGAAGACAGGAGGTTGGAGACCGGTGCTGGACGTCAGCGCGCTCAATGCTTATGTCTCCAAGCAGACGTTCACTATGGAGACGACGAAGTCGGTCCTAGCAGCGGTCAGGCAGGAGGACTGGATGGTCTCGTTGGATCTGAAAGACGCATACTTTCACGTTCCTTTTCATCCAGACTCCCAACCTTTCCTGAGATTCGTTTTTGGAAAGGTTGTGTACCAATTCCAAGCCCTGTGTTTTGGCATAAGCACAGCTCCTATGGTGTTTACGCTTCTGATGAGGAATATTGCAAAATTCCTCCACTTATCCGACATCAGAGCCTCCCTTTACTTAGACGACTGGCTGTTGAGAGCCTCCACGAGTCGTCGCTGTCTGGAGAGTCTCAACTGGACTTTGGACTTGATCAAGGAACTGGGTCTGTTAGTCAACTTCGAAAAGTCCCAGCTCATTCCCTCCCAATCCATTGTTTACCTGGGAATGGAGATTCGGAGTCAGGATTTTCGGGCTTTTCCATCGGCCCCAAGGATAAGCCAAGCCCTAGATTGCATCCTGAGCATGCTGAAGAGGAGCAGTTGCTCGGTGAGACAGTGGATGAGTCTCACAGGGACCCTGTCATCGTTAGCCCTGTTCGTCGAGTTAGGGAGACTCCACCTCCGCCCTCTTCAATTCCATCTAGCAGCTCATTGGGACAAGGATTTGACGCTCGAAGCAGTCTCTATCCCGGTCACCAAAGAGATGAAGACCACTCTCTTGTGGTGGAAGACCAACCTCCTTCTCAAAGAGGGCCTATCGTTAGCGATTCAGACCCCCAATCTTCATCTCTTCTCGGATGCATCAGACTCGGGCTGGGGCGCGACCTTGAACGGACAGGAATGCTCGGGAACGTGGAACAAGGAACAGGTAACGCTCCACATCAACTGCAAGGAGCTCCTGGCAGTTCATTTGGCCCTATTGAACTTCAAGTCCCTCCTGCTAGGCAAGGTGGTGGAGGTGAACTCCGACAACACCACAGCCTTAGCTTACATCTCCAAGCAGGGAGGGACCCATTCGAGGAACCTGTACGAGATCGCAAGGGACCTCCTCATTTGGTCAAGAAGTCTAAACCTCACCCTAGTAACGAGGTTCATTCAGGGCAACATGAACGTCTCAGCAGATCGCCTAAGCAGAAAAGATCAGGTCATCCCCACGGAATGGACCCTTCACAAGAGCGTGTGCAACAGAATTTGGACCTTGTGGGGTCAGCCTACAATAGATCTGTTTGCCACCTCCATGACCAAGAGACTTCCTTTGTACTGTTCCCCAGTTCCAGACCCAGCAGCAGTTCATGTGGATGCTTTTCTGCTGAATTGGTCCCATCTCGACCTTTACGCATTCCCACCGTTCAAGATCATCAACAGAGTCATTCAAAAGTTCATCTCGCACGAAGGGACACGGCTGACGCTGGTTGCTCCCCTTTGGCCTGCAAGAGAATGGTTCACAGAGGTACTACAATGGCTGGTCGACATCCCCAGGACTCTTCCTCTAAGAGTGGACCTTCTACGTCAACCTCACGTAGACAAGTTGCACCCAAACCTCCACGCTCTTCGGCTGACTGCCTTCAGACTGTCGAAAGATTCGCTAGAGCTAGAGGCTTTTCGAAGGAGGCAGCCAGTGCGATTGCCAGAGCAAGGAGGGTATCCACTCGTAGAGTCTACCAATCCAAGTGGGAAGTCTTCCGGAGCTGGTGTAGAGCCAATGCAGTTTCATCCACCAATACCTCTGTAACCCAAATAGCTGACTTCCTATTACATCTAAGGAATGAGAGATCCCTTTCGGCTCCTACGATTAAAGGGTACAGGAGTATGTTGGCTTCAGTTCTCCGCCACAGAGGTTTGGACCTTTCTTCCAACAAGGACCTTCAAGACATCCTTAAGTCTTTTGAGACTGCTAAAGAACGTCGTTTACCCACTCCAGGCTGGAATCTAGACGTAGTCTTAAGGTTCCTTATGTCGCCTAGGTTCGAACCTCTCCAGTCAGCTTCCTTCAAGGACCTTACCCTCAAGACTCTTTTCCTCGTCTGCCTTGCAACAGCTAAAAGAGTCAGTGAGGTTCATGCCTTCAGCAAGAACATTGGGTTCACATCCGAATCTGCAACATGTTCTTTACAGCTCGGATTTTTAGCTAAGAATGAACTTCCTTCACGTCCTTGGCCTAGATCGTTTGAAATTCCTAGCCTTTCCAACATGGTAGGTAACGAGCTAGAAAGAGTTCTTTGCCCTGTCAGAGCTCTGAAATATTATCTTAATAGGTCAAAACCTATACGAGGACAGTCAGAAGCCTTATGGTGTGCAATCAAGAAACCTTCGATGCCCATGTCCAAAAACGGACTTTCGTATTATATAAGGCTTCTGATTAGAGAAGCCCATTCTCATATGAAGGAGGAAGACCTTGCCTTGCTGAAGGTAAGGACCCACGAAGTGAGAGCCGTAGCCACTTCGATGGCCTTTAATAAGAACCGTTCTCTGCAGAGCATAATGGATGCAACTTATTGGAGGAGCAAGTCAGTGTTTGCATCATTTTATCTTAAAGATGTCCAGTCTCTTTACGAGAACTGCTACACCCTGGGACCATTCGTAGCAGCGAGTGCAGTAGTAGGTGAGGGCTCAGCCACTACATTCCCTTAATCCCATAACCTTTTTTAACCTTTCTCTTGAATGCTTTTATTGTTGTTTTTATGGTTGTTACGGTAGGCTAAGAAGCCTTCCGCATCCTTTTGATTTGGCGGGTGGTCAATTCATTCTTGAGAAGCGCCTGGGTTAGAGGTTGTGTAGAGGTCCTTTAGTAGGGGTTGCAGCCCTATATACTTTAGCACCTTAGAGTTGATTCAGCCTCCTAAGAGGAACGCTGCGCTCAGTAAGGAAGACGAACTTAATAAAGGCAGAGTAACGGTTCAAGTCGACTTCCTTACCAGGTACTTATTATTTCATTGTTATTCTGAAATAACTGATTATATGAAATACGGGATACTTAGCTATCCTTTAGTCATGTACACTGGTTTTCACCCACCCCCCTGGGTGTGAATCAGCTACATGATTATCGGGTAAGTTTAATATTGAAAAATGTTATTTTCATTAGTAAAATAAATTTTTGAATATACTTACCCGATAATCATGATTTAATTGACCCGCCCTTCCTCCCCATAGAGAACCAGTGGATCGAGGAAAAAGTGAGGTGGTGTCAACAAGAAGTACTGCAGTACCTGGCCACAGGTGGCACTGGTGAGTACACCCCCTTCTAGTATAGTGATAGCTGGCGTATCCCTCCCGTAGAATTCTGTCGGGCAACGGAGTTGACAGCTACATGATTATCGGGTAAGTATATTCAAAAATTTATTTTACTAATGAAAATAACATTTCTAATAAAACCAAGGATATTTTCCACTTCATTGGGAATGTGTACGCAGCCTTGCAAAATATGAATCTGTCATTATATGCTGTATCATGTTAGTGATAATGAAAAGTTGAGAATGTTAAGCCTCAACAGAATTTAGATATGACAGAATGTTAATATGCAAGTAAAATAAATTTTTTATCATTGAAAATATTTTTTATTTGGCATTAGTATGTAGTAATGTTTATAAAGCACATGAAGTTCTTTGAATCAGGATGATCATGAAAACCTACACAATGTGGATACCTTCCCTATTTTGCATTGAGAATTAAAAATGAACAGTCCTTTGTTTTGCTGCTGCCTTAACATACCAGGCATTCTAGTTTTTGTGCCAAGCCTTTTAGGACAGTAGTTGTCACTTTAGATAATGGAGACCATGGCTATTGCTAGATTTTATGGGTGTGTCAAGTCTCTTCAAACCGAGTATCCAATAAAATATGACTTTTCCAACCTTTTTAAATTTTACTTCATAGTACAATTGTAGGGTTTTCCCCATTTGTCCTTTGTACTGAATAACTATCCTGGCACTAAATTGTATAAATCAAATCCAAGAAAATTTGCTGTATGTATTACAAGATCTATTTCTTCAGGATTAAGGAAGATCCGTCTGTAAAAGACAAGATTATTATAGTATACTGTACTTTTGTATGCGGCCCATAAAAAATGATGGCTAAATATTTAGATAGATATGCACACAGATTCAATCCTTCCCACCCCTTCCTTTACCCGAGGGACGGGAGGAGACCTAGTTATTAAACGTCTGACAGTGCCACTGATCTTTACTGGAAAGAAATATAAGTATTGTCTCTCCCCAGAAATAGATTTTTCCTTCGTCAAAATCCCTTATTTATATATATGCATATAGCCAAACACTTGCTCTTTATTGTGTAGGGGAGATAGTATGCCATACCTATAAGAGCAAAGCATTTGGATGGAGAGGTGAGGTTAAACTAACCATCAATTAAAACGACAATAATAGTACTGTACCTTGAAGCAGTTTAGTGATTCCAATTTGTTACATTTCAAGATTGCTTTTGAGTTTTTTTTGAAGGATTAATAGATTGAAATCAAGCAAGATAAAGTTGAAAAATGACACCCTGTAGGAAGAGACAGAAGTATACAAAATGAAAGCAAATGGGAGATTCAGTTTTACTTGGAGCCTAAAGGATGATATAGAGATTTTTTAGTACATAAATTAAATTCTTTTCAAGAAGTGATCAGAATACACAAGTGTGAGTCTGAGACGGTTGGCCTGGTACCCCAGCTCCACCTCCTACCTGCTAACTATCAGTAGGGTAGTTCCGCCTCTCTAAAAAGTCCATGGCTAGTTTCAGCTTTTGCGGATACATATCCCTATAAATAACTACAGGTTTTTATTAGTTAGAAAAAATACAAATAATTTCCAAATTTGTCATTTACTTACTCTAGTACTCCAGTTATCTCAAACTAAATTTAATCATAAAGTTTACATGTTGGGTAAATGCGTTAGTTGTTTTATGGGTGCAAAGATTCATCTTTGTTATGCAATACAGCATATGAAATGAAGAACTGTTTATTTGCAGCCAAAAGGAGACCCAGAGTTCGATGACAAAGCAAGTGATGGGCCATGGCTGCAGTTCAATTTTACTGTTGATTCTGAAACAGGTAAGTGTCAAAGCTCTATGAACATGTTCAAGTTGTTTGTCATTTCTATTTTTTAAAATTACTGGAAGAAATTAATATTGCACATCATTTGTTGGATAAGTACTTGTTTATGCTTATTGCACATATGATGAAAGTAGATACAAAAGACGAAGGGTTAATAACGGTTCTGGCAAGGATAATACACATAGATTTTAATAAATATTATATAGTATACATTAAATCTTAAGGTCTAGTGTATAAATGTATGTATTCTATTTAAATATTCCCAGTAAATAGTTGGGAGGAATGATTGGGTACTGTATTTCCTAAAGGGAAAAAGATGGTAAAGAAGAAAATTTTAATTATGTGGTATACTCTTTATTTATACATAGAAGCATGTAATATTTGTGGAAGGGTTTAGAGAAAGTGAGGAAGAGGAACGACAGAAACGTCGACATTATTTCGAACTGGGTAAAGGAGCTTATGTCTTGAGTAAGTGCACATCATAAGATGACCATAGGATAGTGAACATAAGAGTTCTGTGTACAGTATTGTATAGATGATTATAGAAAAGTAATATGGCAGAATTTATTGGTTTTTAATAGAGAGCGAAGCAAGGTTGTATTTTATGCAATACTGTACTATACAGGAAGTCCTCAGGTTTCAATGGTTTTGACTTACAACGTTATGGGGTTGCAATGCAGCTGTGATAAAGTACCGGTAATTGTTTGATTTTTTTGTCACTTTATCTTATCATATAATTATGTTCATGTGTTTTTTATTAGTAGTGATGTTTCCATTTCATAAAGTGGTTTTTTATGTCATAGGTTATCACTTTAATACTACATTAATATAGGTGAATAGCTTCGTAAACTATAGTACGTACTGTATTTAAGTTTGTTCAGACAAGCTCGTGTTATAAAATATCAGGGGATTGGATCTCTGTTGTAACTTGTGGACCTACTGTTTATAGTAATTTTTCCAGAGCAATATGATTTTTTAAAGATGGAAGGTATACTTCTTTAAGAACATCGATAAGAGTGAAATGTCAGGATCTAGTGACAGTTAAGATTAATCCTCAAACAATGGTGTACTGTATTAGGTTTTGTGACTTTTTACTGATTTTTTTTAACCTAGGCAATCAGTCCAAAAGATTGTCTTTGGTCTGTATTGGGTGACTGCCTTGTAAGCAACAAAAGAAGCCCTGTTTTTGTATACTGTGGGAGATCTCCTTTGAGGGAATAAGCATATATGTCGCACCTACTCTGTTCGTAATGTGTATAGATCCGATGGTTTAGATAACTTCATAAATATTTTCTTATATCAAGGGAGGAAAAACATTTCTCTGTGTTTTTTAGTTTTTTTGTGAAAAATCTCTATATACAGAAGAAATGTACTGTATAAGTCAAAAATAGTTGGAAGTCTTTCTTTGAGGTCCTCTTCAGGACTAGAGAAAGTTGTAAGCTACTGTAATTTTATCCTCTTCAAATATATATACTGTAGTGTAATTCTGTACACACAGTAGCTTTCTAACAATAAACATACTGTATTTCCTACTGTTTTCCCCCTTTTCTGAGGTGACTGTCTTCTTTTATACCTCTGGTTTCTTCATTCTTACAGTTACTCATTTTATATCTGTGGAATAATGATACATTCTGATTAATGCTGTCAGTTGGCTGCTTGCTTGCTTGACAAATGCCAATGTTGTTTATGTATGTTGGGTTTTATTTCTTTACATATTTGCCTTTGGTAAATTAAGTATTCTCTCATCGGTTCCTTTCATGATTCAGTCGTGATGATGATATGAATTCTATGTAATCAAATCTAGTAACTAGATACATTTTATACCCTTAGAAATCCAACAATTGCTTGTAATTTTAGATTTATTTAAGTATATACAAGAAAGCTTTATACTTTGACATTATATTACAATTAAGATAATTTTCAGGTATCTTGTTCTCCCTGGTAATTTATATGCCACATTGTTAAATATCTTCATCATATGTTTTCTTAGTGGAGCGGGGGGAAATCATTACAGCAAAGCCTCCATTTATCAGGTGTAAATATAGTCAGTCCTCCTTACCAGACGATTTAAGAACTTAAATGTCACATACAGATCCTTTTGGTATAGTCTTTCAATGTAGAGGGAATCGTTTCTTTTTCCATGTCTCGTATTGCATACCGGTTTAGGTGATATCATAGGTTTTATTTGTTTTTATTCAGAGGTTACTTAACGGGAGAGAGACCGACTTGGTTGTCCATGCATGATCATACCCTTATTACCTCTGCCAACAAAGTTGGAACTAGGTTATTTTATATTCATAGAAGCTAATTTTGATCTGATTTTTGAAGTTAAGCCTACTTTACTACCAATAATAGTAGATTCATCATCTGTTAACAAACCATGAAGATTTTTTTTTAAGATATAGATCAAATTTGGCCAATAACTATTTCCATTCTTGGAAAATATTCTATCCAGTGGTAGTGTCTTTCATTACTTGAAGACCAGGCATTATCTTCATTGATATTGAAATCCACATCAAATCCGCATACAAAATTTGCGTCAATGATCTTCGATGTCAGGCTGCCAGAAAACTTGATGTCAATCAAATCCACGTACAAAAACTGCAAGTTAGGTTGTATTTGACACGTCAATACCGTACTTTCAGCAATAGCTAAGAAAAAATACTTGAACTTCAAAGCAAGTTCTTTTAACCCTATTTCTACGTTGGTAACAAGTTTGTCAATGTCTTCTTACAGTTCTACGAGACAAACCGATAATGCTTAATTTATACCTGGACACAAAATAATTACTATTGCTTGTAGGCCTTTCACAAATTCACCATCGGAATAATTTTTCAAATGTCTGATTTTTTTGCTAACAATATAACTAGCATGAATAATACTGACAGTATCATCCCATTTCTTGATGCAAATTGTCTGCTGCTCTTTGAATTGTTTCATTAATTTATCAACTTTTTGTAATCAGATGAGTATTTGGACATGTACCATCTTTTCACATTTTACTTTCATAATGCAAATGAATTCTGAGGAAAGTAAACATAGTAGTTTATCTTTGATTTGTATGAAGAAATATTCATTTGTTTTCTTTCCATGGAACACTCGGGATTTTATTTAGCTTCATCACCCACAGCTAAAACAGGACCCAGTGCCAAGAAATTCTTATAAAAGAACAAGGCTTCTTTCAAGTAATGTTTAGACAAAACGGACATACGCTACTGAGCTACCGCCAAAAGATTTTCCAAAGAAAGATTTATACAGATAATAAGAGAGGTATAAAATCTTCTGATGTCATGAACTTTCAACTCAAGTCCTTACTTTAACCTTGATCCAATTCTATATGAGCTATGGTCACTAGACCCTTAATAAGAAATGATATACCATACTTGGAGAGAGGATAATTTGTAACCCTAACCCCATTAAATAAATTAGGAACATTCCCCCTGATGATTTCAGTTTTGTCTAAATAACTGTTAATGGCACTAATGAGGCATAGGCGTCTTTTTCTGAGGTATTTCTAACTTACTTTTCCAAAGAACATGGAAAAATTGAGGCTAACTGCTGGTCTAAAACCTTTTTTCATCTCTGGAAGTGCCAGTAGTTAAAAGGAAAAAAGGTTCTTTTCACCAAAACCCACTATAAAGGAAAGTACCTGTATAAGTTCAAGTAATGTAGTTCACTACATTAATACATTTAGCTGATGCTAAAGCTAAGAGAAAAAGTTTTAACTGTGAGATCTTTAAAAGAAAGGTCTTTCAAAGGTTCAAAATGAGAGTTTTTAAGATATTGTATGATTACATATTACATGTAGATTTCAATAAGCTGTTCTTATAACTTGGTTTTTCAATAATAAATGACCTCAAAACATCAGTAGTAATACATGTACTTGATTCAGATAAATCCTAGATGTTTGAGAACAGTATTAAGCATGAACCTATGACCTTTGATAGCTCCAATAGACAAATTTTGTATGTAAAATGAAAAATGTAAGAAAACAATATCCAATTTGGTTCTTTTTACTGAGATATTCTTAGATGTGTACCAGTACCAATTGTAGTTAAACATTCCGTTGTTAGTTATATACTGTATATTATTGGTAGATTGTTTTTTTTATCTAAGCATCTAGAAAAACCTTTTTCTCTGAGAATACGGTGGATAGTCTCCATGCGGTTAGATGAAGCGTGTAGGGAATTAAGTGAACCGCTTTGGAAGTTGGCTGTCTGAGAGGATTGGTCTTGTAAGGTAACCTCTTCGGACACATCAATAGCAGAGGCTACAGATATGTAAACCGTTCTCTCTGAAGCCAAAAGGGTGCCATGAGAGTCGGCCTGCTGTTTGATGAGGGCCAGAACTTGGTTATCACCGCCTGAATCACTGAAAACAGGAAAATAGTATTCTGTAGATCTAAATTTGACCAATCCTGTAAGAGGGCATCCATCTTCTGTGTCACTGGATTTAAAATGGGAGAGCAATATACCCCTGCCTTGTTGTTGAGAGAGATTGCAAACATGTCAGCATTTGGTCTTCCCCACCAAATCTCATTTCCTGCTTAACTGATTTAACAGGTTCAGCTTCCCAGGATTAAACTAAGGTGAAAGGTTTATTCCCCTCAACATCATCTGAGATAAGAGAACTTCTACCATCTGAAACAGGGAATTTGACTTGGTTCTCCCTTGTTTCTGAATGTAAGCCAATGTTGCTGTGTTGTCTGAATACGGTGGCCTGCACTTCTCCATCACCAGAGATTCTTGAGCCTGAAGGGCCATGAGAATCCCCAGAGTTCAGGCAGTTGATTTGAAGTCTTGATTCTTCCTACAAACAACTCCCTGACAAATAAAAAAAATTCATAAGTGCCCCTCCCATCTTGGGAAGCATCCACGAAAAGTGATGCGTCCAGAAACCTTACTTCCAATGACGTACTAAGCCAAATGAAGAAGATTCTAACTATTTCACCTGTAGTAATTGGTTCTGCATCAGTGGAATGCAAGTGTTATCCAGATCGGACATTTTGTTCCAATTGCAAAACAAACTTTCCGCATAGGAATCGACAATGCTTTCATGTAGCCTACTTGACCTTCTCCAACTGTAGAACGGAGGACTGAATGTTCCTTTCCAATGGAAAAGTTCGAAAAAAGAGCTATATTTATTATCATCCCCAAATATAGAATTACTTTGAGAGGAAACCTGAAGAATCTTCAAAATGGTTCTGCATCAGTGGAATGCAAGTGTTATCTAGATCGGACATTTTGTTCCAATTGCAAAACAAACTTTCCGCATAGGAATCGACAATGCTTTCATGTAGCCTACTTGACCTTCTCCAACTGTAGAACGAAGTACTGAATGTTCCTTTCCAATGGAAAAGTTCGAAAAAAGAGCTATATTTATTATCATCCCCAAATATAGAATTACTTTGAGAGGAAACCTGAAGAATCTTCAAAATGACCTGGACTCCTAATGTTTTCAATAACCTGAAAAACCGAAGTTGTTGAATCTGAATATTTTCCAAAGCCTCATTTAACCCTTTTACCCCCAGGCTATTTGGAAATTTCCAATCCTTAACCCCCAGGGGTTATTTTTTTTCAAGCACATTTTGCAGTATATTTTTTTTAGATTGTTCTAACAGCCTTAATTTTTGTCATAGAGAGGTCAGGTTTGTCTCATTCTTTTGAAAAACGCCTGAAGTTTCTCAAAAAAATATCAAAAATATGAAAAAAAATTTTTAATAGCATTTTTTTGCAAGGACACACCGGTACGTCCATGGGAGTAATGGGATGAGTTTTGTGAAACGTACTAGTACGTCCTTTTGGGGGTAAAAGGGTTAAAAGGGTATGGTTGCAATATAAAAGCATTAAAGAAATAAAACAAAATAATAATTGGAATACTTACTGTACAGGTTATCATGGAAACAGGTACAGTAGCCTTCATTCTTGATGTTGAGAGGGCTGGGAAAAGTCATGCAGTTAACAAAAGGATTGTTATTATTATTACTACATGCTGAGCTACAACCCTAGTTGGAAAAGCAGGATACTATAAGCCCAGGGGCTCCACCAGGGAAAATAGCCCAGTGAGGAAAGGAAAAAAGAAAAAATAAAGTATTTTAAGAACAGTAACATCATTAAGATAAATATTTCCTAAATAGATTATAAAAACCTTAACAAAACAAGAGGAAGAGAAATAGGATAGAATAGTGTGCCCGAGAGTATGGTTACATAATAGCATAGCATGACAAGTTCAAATTGACCTACCCCTGTTGCTCCTGCATCTTTATTACTGCTGTTAGCATTGAAAAATAAGTAGAAGGTCTCCATCTTACAATCATTCACAGTTGCAAACAAAAATCCAAGTGAAATTGTAAATCTCGGATATTGTACCAAATGTTCATAATGAAATACTGTTATAAAACAATATATGATTTAATGCAGCAAGCAAGACAACAATTACACTATGAAATGGTGCTATTTTTTGGCTCTTGCAGCTGAAAATCATAGGCATGTAAGTTGGGTGAAGCCTATCCTAGGCCAAAATTTAAGAAAATTTGACTTACACACATCTTCCATATACCAAGGCACTTCTCCCAATTTTGGGGGGTAGCCGACATTAACAAATGAAACAAAAACAAAAAGGGGACCTCTACTCTCTACGTTCTTCCCAGTCTGACAAGGGACTCAACCGAGTTTAGCTGGTACTGCTAGGGTGGCACAGCCAGCCCTCCCACATTATCCACCACAGATGAAGCTTCATAATGCTGAATCCCTTACTGCTGCCACCTCCGTGGTCATTCAAGACAACCGGAGGAAGCAGCAGGGCCTACCGGAACTGCGTCACAATCGCTCGCCATTCATTCCTATTTCTAGCACGCTCTCTTGCCTCTCTCATATCTATCCTCCTATCACCCAGAGCTTTCTTCACTCCTTCTTGGAACCTATTGAATTTGTATGTTAGGACTTTCGGTAGTTTTGAATCTCTGCCATAAAATTAGGTTATTTAGGTTCATTTTTAAAAAAATTATGTAGTACAGGATATGAACATAGCCTCAATAGAGCTGTAGAATTACTTTACCTGTTCTTTATGGTGGGTGGAAGTTCTTCTACATCATCACCACCTTTGATGTGACTTTCCACTGGGACTGGGGAAGGGGTAGAAGATGGAGCGGATTTAGTGTGTGGCTGAGAGGTTTCCTTTGCTTACTGAAGAACATTGTAGTGGCGAACTGTTTTCTCTTCCACTTCATTTCTTTCATAATGTTTTTGTAGGAAAAAAAAGCTTCATTTGTGGCACGTACCTTACTGTAGGCACTGTTTTTCAGTGCCTCTGGCAGGTGTGATATCTCCTCACAACTTATCAAGAGTTATGTTGTGTTCCTCACACTTGCTTTAATCATCTTTTTCTTTCTCTTCCTTGCCTGCTGACATTACCATTGTCTCAAGGTTCTTCTTGGTCAGCTCGGTGTCATGTCCTTCAAGAAGTTCTAGGATGTCGTCCTCAGCCTTTTTTTGTGCCCTTACCACAGTTGTCTTTGCCATTTCATTTAAGGCATTGTTAGAACCAAAGCTCTTACGCACACACTTGGTACACAAATATTTCCAGTAGGCATTTACTGTATGTGGTTTTATGTCCTTGAAGGATATCTTTGCCACAGAGTGGTAGTCAGCAGTAGTGAAACTCTTTCAATATTGCGTAGCTCCTAGGTCATGATCTTCATTCATGGGAGGTTAGAGACTTGCCATCACATGTTTGCTGTGATGGGCTTTAAGGTTCTTAATGACTTATGGTCCATGGTTTGGATAAGTGATGAAATCCAAGGAAAGAACACCACCTCAACATTATCATGGAGAACCTGCACAGGTTGTAGATGTTTGGGATTATTTTCAATGGTCAGCAGAAACTTAAAATGCAACATTTAGTAGGAAGGAATGGAGAAACCAATTCAGATATAGCTCGGTAGTTATACATCCCTTAATATTGTGCAGCCCTGCAATGAGTAGGCAGAAGGGTCTTCATGTGGTGCTGCATTGCACGTTGGTTTGCTGACTTATAAATAAAGCCAGGCTGGTTGAGGGGACCTACAGCATTACCACACCATACAGTATTTATAATACAATACAATTCTCTATCAATTAAGTGATGAAAATTAAATAGAAAAGGGAGAGGTTTACATTAGAACTTTTGAAAAAGTAAACCATTTACATAATCAAATAAACAAATCCATACATGGTAAGGTAAAGGAAAGTAGAAGGCCTCGACTGTCTTAAAGCAGGGAGAACGTCATTCTTCGGCAATAAAGGTACGCTGGGACATCTTCCAGAGTAAACGTGTTAGGCAATAATTACAATATTATGATTATTGTTGCATTACCTGTAGAGTAAAAGTTCAATGTTATGGTTATTACCTATTTATGCTAATTTTTCTCTTTATTATAAAATTTGGTTCTATAGCATATACAGTGCAAGAAATTGAAATTATAATTACCTTTTCTATCTTTGAATATCTGGTAAAATAGACTGACTGGGATGTAGGTCAGTCGCCTTACAAATGCCATTGTGTAAGGACCTACAACAAATTTTAAAATTTTTTTTGCTCTTACATGGTCTTTAATGTTTTTTTGTAATTATACATAAATATACCAAGGCACTTCCCCCAATTTTGGGGGGTAGCCGACATCAAACAAATGAAACAAAAAAGGGGACGTCTCCTCTCTATGTTCCTCCCAGCCTAACAAGGGACTCAACCGAGTTCGGCTGGTACTGCTATGGTGGCACAGCCCACCCTCCCACATTATCCACCACAGATGAAACTTCATAATGCTGTATCCCCTACTGCTGCTACCTCCATGGTCATCCAAGGCACTGGAGGAAGCAGCAAGGCCTACCGGAACTGCGTCACAATCGCTCGCCATTCATTCCTATTTCTAGCTCGCTCTCTTGCCTCTCTCACATTTATTCTCCTATCACCCAGAGCTTTCTTCACTCCATCCATCCACCCAAACCTTGCCCTTCCTCTTGTACTTCTCCCATCAACTCTTGCATTCATCACCTTCTTTAGCAGACAGCCATTTTCCATTCTCTCAACATGGCCAAACCACCTCAGCACATTCATATCCACTCTAGCTGCTAACTCATTTCTTACACCTGTTCTCAACCTCACTACTTCGTTCCTAACCCTATCTACTCGAGATACACCAGCCATACTCCTTAGACACTTCATCTCAAACACATTCAATTTCTGTCTCTCTCTCACTTTCATTCCCCACAACTCCGATCCATACATCACAGCTGGTACAATCACTTTCTCATACAGAACTCTCTTTACATTCATGCCCAACCCTCTATTTTTTACTACTCCCTTAACTGACCCAACACCTTGCATCCTTCATTCACTCTCTGACGTACATCTGCTTCCACTCCACCATTTGCTGCAACAACAGACCCCAAGTACTTAATCTGATCCACCTCCTCAAGTAACTCTCCATTCAACATGACATTCAACCTCGCACCACCTTCCCTTCTCGTACATCTCATAACCTTACTCTTACCCACATTAACTATCAACTTCCTTCTCTCACACACCCTTCCAAATTCTGTCACTAATCGGCCAAGCTTCTCTTCCGCATCTGCAACCAGTACAGTATCATCCGCAAACAACAACTGATTTACCTCCCATTCATGGTCATTCTCGTCTACAAGTTTCAATCCTCGTCCAAGCACTCGAGCATTCACCTCTCTCACCACTCCTTCAACATACAAGTTAAACAACCACGGTGACATCATACTTCCCTGTCTCAGTCCTACTCTCACCGGAAACCAATCACTCACTTCATTTCCTATCCTAACACTTGCTTTACTACCTTTGTAGAAACTTTTCGCTGCTTGCAACAACCTTCCACCAACTCCATATAACCTCATTATATTCCACATTGCTTCCCTATCACCTCTATCATACGCTTTCTCCAGATCCATAAACGCAACATACACATCCTTACCTTTTGCTAAATATTTCTCGCATATCTGCCTAACTGTAGAAATCTGATTCATACAATCCCTACCTCTTCTAAAACCACCCTGTACTTCTAAGATTGCATTCTTTGTTTTATCCTTAATCCTATTAATCAGTACTCTACCATACACTTTTCCAACTACACTCTATAAACTAATAACCCTTTAATTACAACACTCATGCACATCTCCCTTACCCTTGTATAGTGGTACAATAAACGCACAAACCCAATCTACTGGTACCATAGACAACACAAAACACACATTAAACAGTCTCACCAACCATTCAAGTACAGTCACACCCCCTTCCTTCAACATCTCAGCTCTCACACCATCCATACCAGATGCTTTTCCTACTCTCGTTTCATCTAGTGCTCTCCTCACTTCCTCTCTTGTAATCTCTCTCTCATTCTCATCTCCCATCACCGGCACCCCAACACCTGCAACAGCAATCATATCTGCCTCCCTATTATCCTCAACATTCAATAAACTTTCAAAATACTCCGCCCACCTTTTCCTTGCCTCCTCTCCTTTTAACAACCTTCCATTTCCATCTTTCACGGTCTCTTCAATTCTTGAACCCGCCTTCCTTACTCTCTTCACTTCTTTCCAAAACTACTACTTATTATCTTCATATGAATGGCCCAATCCCTGACCCCACCTCAGGTCAGCTGCCCTCTTTGCCTCACTTACCTTGCGCTTTACTTCCACATTTTTCTCTGTATCTTTCATACTTCTCTATACTATTACTCTGCAGCCATTCTTCAAAAGCCCTCTTTTTCTCTTCCACTTTTACCTTCACTCCTTCATTCCACCATTCAGTGCCCTTTCTCATGCTGCCCCCAACAAACTTCTTGCCACACACATCACTTGCAATTCCAACAAAATTTTCTTTTACTAACTTCCACTCCTCCTCTAAATTACCAGTTTCTCTTACTTTCATTTCGTCATATGCCATTTTCAACTTTTCTTGATATTTACTTTGTACCCCCGGTTTTATTAGCTCTTCAACCCTCACTAGCTCCCTTTTACATCCACCTACTCTATTCCCCCACTCTTTTGCTACAACTAATTTTCCTTCCACCAAAAAATGATTGACATGCCGTTAGCCATACCCCTAAACACGTGCACGTCTTTCAATCTTCCAAACATTCTTTTAGTTATCAACACATAATCCATTGACGCCCTTTCTACCACTCTTCCATTTGCCACTCTTACCCATGTATACTTGTTTTTATCTTTCCTTTTGAAAAAGCTATTACTTATCACCATCTCTTGTTCAACACACATATCTACCAGTCTCTCACCATTTTCATTTTCACCTGGTATGCCATACTTCCCAATGACACCTTCTACCTCTCCAGCACCCACTCTAGCATTTAAGTCACCCATGACAACTACATAATTCCTTCTACCCAGTCCTTCTACACACCTAGTTCATTGCAGAACTCATTCCGCTCTTCTTCACTCTTCTCACAACCTGGCCCATACGCACTGACAAAAGCCCAACATTCCCTACCCAACCTAACCCTTACCCATATTAACCTAGATGATATCTCCCTCCATTCCACTACTTTACCGGTCATCCATTCACTCAGCAATAAAGCCACACCTTCTCTTGCTCTTCCCCTTTCAATCCCAGACACTCTACCAGACATTTCACCAAACATCACTTCACCTTTCCCTTTTATCTTTGTCTCATACAAGGCCAATATATCCATCCTTCTATTCCTAAACATACTTCCAATCTCACATCTTTTATTCTCCATCGTACTACATCCACGCACATTCAAACACTCCAAAACTAGAGTGCGGGGAGCAGTCACTCTCACCCCAGCTCCACTTCTTTGATGTCTCACAGGATTATAATACAGGAAGGTGGAAAGTGAATAAGTTTCAAATCTGTCTTGTCATAAGGGCATGAAAATGAAGTCGCTATCTACCACTTAAAAGGTGGGAACTTGCGTAAACTAGTGGGGCACTCAGTAGAGTGCAGACGTCTGCTGCGGCAGCTTCTTTCTCAAGCTTTTGCGCTATCTTGACCTTTGACCTTAACATGTATTAATTGGAGTGGATTTTCATACACTTGAATATGAACCAATTTTGAAGTCTCTTTAATGACAGTGTCCAAACTTATGGCTGATTATGTGAATTGGACATTTTGCTTGACCTTGACCATGACCTTCCAAAATGTAATCACTTCCAGCTTTTTACATAAGTTAATCCCTGCAAGTTTCATTACTATGCAATTAAAATTGTGGCCAGGAAGCTGTTCACAAACAAACACACTCACAAATTACAAACACAAACAGGGAGGAAATCATAAGTTCCTTCCAACTTTGCTGGCAGAGTTAATTAGCTGCATCATTGGTGCTTT
>NC_090765.1:54610272-54615272 GCF_036898095.1 Palaemon carinicauda | reverse complement strand
GAACATTAACAAAATTAAAATAAATATTTCCTATATAAGTTATAAAAACTTTTAACAAAACAAGAGGAAGAGAAATTAGATTGAATAGTGTTCCCGAGTGTACCCTCAACCAAGAGAACTCTAACCCAAGACAGTGGAAGACCATGGTACAGAGGCTATGGCACTACCCAAGACTAGAGAACAATGGTTTGATTTTGGAGTGTTCTTCTAGAAGAGCTGCGTACCATAGCTAGAGAGTCCCTTCATCTCCCACTTCATATTTCATAATCCTCAGCCATGTAGGCCTGGGTCTTCCAACTCTTCTAGCATCTTGTGGAGCCTAGTTGAAACTTTGGTGAATTAATCTCTCTTGAAAATCATTAGGTTCTTGAAGTATCAAAACTGCTTCTAGGTATTTGTCTACACAATTGGAGGTTGGCAAACTGGGAAATATCATACCTAATTAAGTCATCACTTACTCCAGGAGAATGAATATTAGTATACTGATCTTAAGAGATATTCCAGTTGTCACTTCTCTTACTTGAGATTAAACACTTACACTAAAAAGAGATATCTGTCAATTTTTGCATCACTGTACCTCGTAGCAGTAACCAATTTTCTCATAAGGAAATTGTTGGAAGGCATTCTAGATTATCCAAAAACTTGGTATCTTTAGCCCACGCAATATGCTGAAAAGAATTAAATCACACTTTTTAAGGCCTTGACAGTCTACTGAGAAGAATACAATCAGTCTCCTCCCTTCCCTTCAAGGGTACTTGTATACCTTCACATATGGTCGGAAATTCCAGAGGAAGATCAGTCTATCTAAAGACTTCTAAGTTCTATGGTGATCGGTAGAACCATACAAGTCGTATGGGCAAACATTAACAGCTTTATAAAGTAATGTTTTATTGGCTTTTTGCTAAATATTTGTGCAAAACCTTTGATAGGATGGAATTCATCTATTTTTCTCATTTTTATTTTACATGTGAGTTATCATTTATATCTCAGTATTGTTGCCATTATAATTTTTTGATAGTATTAATAAGTAATGAAGTCTCTCTCTCTCTCTCTCTCTCTCTCTCTCTCTCTCTCTCTCTCTCTCTCTCTCACATTTGTGTTTTAAAAAGATGCTCAGTAAGATTAATAATAATCTTATGTTACACTGAAAAATTTCTTTTTCAGTTTAAATTTGATTTCATTTATTTTTGTGAACAGTATATAAAACCTTGCATGGACACGTACCAGCTGAAATAGAGGATAGAATGAGAAGAAATCTTCTTTAATAAATGATCTTGACTGAAAGGTATGCTGCTGTGTTGGGAATGTGAAGATTATTAGCATCCCAGTTGGACATTATCCAGACTGCACTAAAAATATTAAAGTGTACTCTACTTTTTTTTCAGCATACTATTTATACATGCTTATGTTTATACATGAATTATGCATAAAGAAAATATTTATTGTTAATACCTGATTGTATCCGCAATAATATTTATATTGAGTGTTAGGTCAACTGTGTTAGGGTCAGAAGTTTATCATTGCTGTTCTTATACCCTTGAATTATATAAATGTACTATACATCGATGATTTATAGGTATTCACTGTATTCTTAATTGTGAGACAGTATATGGGGAAAGGCTATTGTTGTCGTCTTAAACATGCAAATTAGTTTGTTTTTTATTGAACATTTTATCATGACTTGCTAAAGATGCTTTGATGGTATTGGGATCAAGATGGTATGCCTGTTAATGATTGTAAGGATGAAATTCTTATTGATTTCCACTGGTCTTCTCTTGTGGAGCCCGTAACGATTTGAGCCTAGCCTTGTATTGACCCTTACCTTGGCTCCATCCCCGCGGAGGAACAAAGGCTCTGAATCGATCACCAAATGAGGATGAGATTGGGTTGAAGCTGGTGGGGTTAACTTTCATTATCATTTGAAGCATAATAAGATTTTATTGTTTTCAATTTTTTTCAGTCGTTTTGTTTTTGAAGAACATTAAAAACTTTGCGTTTATTTTAGTATAATGAATGATAATTTGAAAGCATAGAAGTTTTATCAACCTGTTTCTTTTTATGTGTGTATTTTTTTCCTATAGGTTAATTTAGATTATTATTATTTTTATTATTATTAAAGCCACAACCTTAGTTGGAAAAGCAATATGCTATAAGGGCTTCAACAGAAAAATAGCTAAGTGAAAAAAGGAAAGGAAAAAATAAATACCACTACAAGAGAAGAAATGAGCAATTAATATAAAATATTTTAAAAACAAACATTAAAATATTTTTTTTATATATATAAACTAAAAAAAAAGAGACTTATGAAAAGGTTTCATACCTAAAGATATATATGATAAGATTTTTCATATATTGTATGTCGGTTATCATTAAATTGAATTTAGAAGGGTTTTCTTTACTAGCCTATACTATATATGCTGTATGGTTATGATTGTACTGTATGCTGTATATATTAGTAATAGGAGTTAAAAGTGCCATAGAATGTTCTTGTGATAGACATGTGATGCAGGTTTCATATGGTTTCATGTGACTTTGAAAGCTGTCAATTTTAACTAGCAAGAAATTTAATTTTTTGGAGGAAATAATTATGTAGATTTTTAGATATACTGTACTTTATATTGCTTCGTGTATTGTGACGCAGTTCTGGTAGGCACTGCTGCTTCCTCCGGTGCCTTGGATGACCACGGAGGTAGCAGCAGTAGGGGATTCAGTATTATGAAGCTTCATCTGTGGTGGATAATGTGGGAGGGTGGGCTGTGCCACCCTAGCAGTACCAACCGAACTCGGTAGAGTCCCTTGTCAGGCTGGGAGGAACATAGAGAGGAGACGTCCCCTTTTTTGTTTCATTTGTTTGATGTTGGTTACTCCCCAAAATTAGGGGAAGTGCCTTGGTATATGTATGTATGTATATTGTTGAAATTGTCCTTTAATTGGATATATCATCCATATTTGGCTTTTTCATTCCAGTTTTGGTAATATAGGGTACAGTATATGAAAGAAATCCATGTTTACCATCTAGTTTTTATTGGGATGGAGAAACTGGAAATTTACTTGTAAAGTTTTAATTATTTTAGTGATCAATTTGACTTTTAAAAGGACAAATATATTTCCTTTTAAGCAAAATGCATTATTCATATTAATATCATTATAACATAATTTTGTAATATTTTAGCGTATCAGTTTTGTAGTTACATGATAATTGTGTTGAGGATAAATTTTGAAGCATAGGATTGTGATGGTGTGTTTTACTTTTAGTAGTGAGTAATCAGATTATGGTTTTAGAAATAGATTGGATAGAATATATTCTATGTTATGTTAATTGAAGTTTTAGAGGTGCAATTTAGATTTGAATGTGTATTTTTGTAAATACTTTCTATTTTAGTGCTTTTGGAGAGAAACAATTTAATAAAATTCTAATAGGGTACTGTATAGTCACCTACATATGCATAGACACACACACACACACACACACACATATATATATATATACATATATATATATATATATATATATATATATATATATATATATATATATATATATATATATATATATATATATATATATATATATATATATATATATATATATATATATATATATATATATATGTATGTATATATATATGTGTGTGTGTGTGTGTACTGTATACACACCTATAAATACCCACACAATATCTATATACTGTTTTGAAGAAGTCTATAGTGTTGTCAAGTTTGATACATATGATGGAAAGAACATGATTTATTTTTTTTTTTCAAGTTAAATTTTTTTATGTGTCATTACTGTTGTTCTCTGCCATGTAAAACTTTTTCTTTGCTAATAGTAATAGTTTGTTTGAATTTAAGTCTTATATGTACTGTACTTTACCTTTTGTAGATCATTAATTCCTAGTTCATTATCTATGTTCTTGAACAGATTTTTCAATTGAAAATCTTGTTTAATATTTTTATTTTTTATATAATGTGTTTTCATCAAATGAAGTCTTGAGTTCATATCATAGTTGGGGAAACTATAATGATCTCATTTATGGTCTTTTGATAGAGACAAGGAGGTGTATAAAGGAAATAGTTCTTTGTGTGGGAGATATTAGGAATTTGGTACCTGGAGAAAAAGGCAGGTAGGGCGACAGTTGGAAGATGAAAGGTTGAAAGGCAGCTTAATGGGTATTTAGTGGGAGTGGCTATGAGGGGGGGATAATAATTTTGGTCGGGGGATAATAATTTTGGTCTCTTATCTTGATATGAATTTTATCATATTTGTTGTTAGTGTATTTATATATTTTAAATATTTAACTTAGGCGGTGAATATATATTAGCTGCAACTCTGCGGCTATTATATATTCACCGGGTAAGTATATTCAAAAATTTATTTTATAATTAAAATATAATTTTTTTTTTAAATTCTAGTTATTACTGTATATATATATATATATACCAATTTTTGGGATTTAATTTTTTTTAAATTTTTCTTTAGGAAGATTTTAGTATGGTTCAAGAATTGCAGCATTCAGTAGTTTGGTTAAAAAGAAAAAACTTTTTTTTAGATTTATTTTTGTCTAACAAAATACTGTTTTTCTCCTATTTCTTTCTTGGTGATCATTTATTTTGAAAAGAGAAACTGTGAAAATATTTGAATGTGAGAGAATAATTGCTTGGTAATATTCTGTAAATTTGTTAGAAGTAATCTTTTTTAATTTTGTTTTAAAATACTGTCTCACTGTAATTGTCTTGCTTAGATTTTATTAAGGATTCTAAGGTAATGTTTTATAAACCTTGCAAGATGATACTAAATGTATTTTATCCTATTTTTTTTTTTTATTTTGATCTAAAAACTACTGTATTCTAAAATTTTATACGTGATTTTCTGTAATATGAGATTTATTGAAGCGATGGCAAAAGTAATGAGTTATGGTTGAGGTGTGACTGCTCTTTTGAGAGGGAACCTTAACTGTCTTCCATATAGGGGCTAATCGACTTTAAGGGAGGAGGGCCCGGAT
>NC_090765.1:54585272-54605272 GCF_036898095.1 Palaemon carinicauda | reverse complement strand
ACAAGAGAAATATTTTGGTAGAATTTCATTTTGTGACTGGCATTTTTGAGAGAATGGGAAAGGGTGGCTGTGCTTGGTGACTTTATTGTATTAAAAATTTTCTCATCAATGGCCTTCATAAAAGTGTATTTATTGGTTTGCATGGATTTTCTATGTTGTATATTTGGATTTGGGAATATAAAAATTATATAATCTTATATATTTCTATTTAGTTGTGTAAAATTATCTTTATATATCTCCCAATATCATTGATTATTTTCATTTGCTAATTACTTTTAATTGTTATAATGTGTATGAATGTCATGTTTTCTTTTTTTAATTACAGGAGAGCCTCTTTTGCAAAGTGAGAGTCCCATCAGTGGAGGTGACGTGACACTCGATCCTGTGTCACCTCTTTCATCAGCATTTCACCTGACCGACACCGAGCCAGATTTCAACCTCGAGTTCAATCTTGACGAAGCTTTAAAACTGGTTGGGCTTAACTGCTCGGAGACAGGAGAGGCTAATTGCTCCGAGACAGGAGAGACTGTTTGGAAGGTGAGTTTTTTTTTTTTCATGTGAATTAATTTAATCTGTTTTATTTCTTTGAACCTTCCCTGATGTTCATATTGCTCCTCTCTCAAAGCTGGTTAAATGTCAGTGTCCACCCTTAAACTAAAGATTTTCCATTTCTTTCCTTGTAATTGCATGAGCGGTTCATATTCCTTTGTCTTCTAGTTTTTTCAGTGCTGTAGTTGTTCGAGCATACTGTCTGGACTACAGAACGGTATTTTGTTTATTAGGAAATTTATAGAAACTTTTTATTATTTATTCAATTTGAGGGGATGTCTTCTGGTTTCTGTCTTATTTTTATTTTTTTATTTGGTTAGAAGCTTACGATATATATTTTCTTATTGATAAAGCTCACATTTTTATATGTAAATACTAAGTTATATGGTTTCTTATAAATGTTTCATTGCAAGAAAGAGGCTGATATTTCAAGAAAATCACCTCGCCAAATTTCTAACCTGATAGTTTCCACACCCCTAGTACCGAGTCTTGGGCAAAATCCCATCCGTCTATCTTGTAAGGAGACGGGGTTCATTGCTGAGCAACGAATTTAATCTAATTTGTCTTGTTCTTGAATTTAGTAGATCTATTATCTCTGTTAGCTATATGACACTCGTAACTTTTCATCTCCCCTTCTAAGGGTTCCAAAGTTATTTGGTCCTCTTCAGAAACGTGATAAAAACTTCATCATTGTATTATAGGGAAGTTAAGTTAGATTTATTTAAGTAATGTTTATACTAGCGATTCAAAACACTTATGAAATTCTCCACTTTACTCCAGTGAAATCGCTCGTTTGCGACAACGTCGTCATAACTCAAAAATAACTATTTTTCAGGAGAGCCATTTTGATCAGTTAAAACACACTTATATTATGTTATGTCGTTAGGACAGTTAGCGCCTCTAGCGATCAATTTTTTATCTACAATTATGACACTTTAGCCAAAAAAATCAGCATTTGAAGATGAATATGTCTATATGGATAACTCAAAAATACAGTACATATTTTTGAGTTATGACGTTGTTGTCGCAAGCGAGCGAAATAAGAAGGCCTCAAGAGGCAAATAGGAGGAACTATAAGGTTGTGTTTCTGATGCATGCAACTTCCTCTTTTAAGAATCTAAGCATAGGCAATACTATGACCCTTTCAACTAAAAAGTAGTGTGTCATTCCAGTAATTTACTGGTTATCTGGAGGTTTTAAGTCAAGGGGAAACTATTATTATTTTCTTCTGAAAATAGCTGGCCTTTAATCTTTAGGAAAAGCCAAAAATTGTGGCCATGGGTGAAGGTAAATCAAGTGACAAAAATCTATTTGATTGCTCTTGAATAGATGGCTTTACACAGATAGTTTTATTAAAATACAGAACACCAAAATTCATCTAATGGATCAAAGTCACCATGCAAGATTTGTAAAGACAATATAATAGTGTAAATGGAGGGGAATTCTTATTTAACAACTGCACCAGTTTTTAATTATAGTGATTGATGACATTTCTCATGTACAGTTCAGATGTAGAACGAAGTTTATTTTTTATTATTGGATACTCTCTAATATTGGGAGTAGCTGTGGATTGAGTAAGTTCACTATAACAAAAGTTTCAATATCTGCAGTATATTACATAATGTATTTTCACAAAAGTTCTGTTATCTACTGAATATTTTATTTTCACAAAAGTTTTGGTATCGGCTGAATATTATCCTATTTTCAAAAAAGGTCAAATATCTGCTGAATTTTATCTTCATTTTGCTGCCAACAGTATCTTCAACAGTAAAATCTGCAAACAGGGAATGATACCAAAAACATCACCCTGTGAAGACAATTCTCGGCTTATGAAAATTTAGACTTGCAAAAACATCAGTAACTCTCAGCTTCTGGTTTCTTAAAAGAAAACTAAATGAGATGAGGTTCATGGTTTTTAACATTTAATTTACAAAATTTATGTATACTGTACAATGATTTGGGCTCAAGCCATGTCGTCCTGATGGAAGCTTCCTATAGACAGCTTTCATCAGGACAACATGGCCATCTCACCCAAAAATAGATTTTTCGCTTTGCTTCAAAATCCGTTTTTTTTTTCCTGTAATAATACAGTAAAGTACTACCTTTAAGTAACAAATAGTCTAGATTAAAGTTACAGTTGTTGAAAATCCTGTTTTGGATGGTAATGCCATCACTTCAAGGTTTTTGCAACATTCCTTTTGCCCCTAGTAGCACTTTCTTTATATCGTTCTACCTTACCTCTGGTCCTGCTTCCTTTCGTCGTTTATGCCGTCTAACGTCTTCTAACTTTGACTTCAGTGTAACTGTAGGGTTTTTCCCCTAAGATATTGGTGCTGAATGGTATCACAGGACACCAGCTGTGGGCTACATACCCCAAGCTCATAAATCCTATAATCCTATCCAGTTATTGAAAGGCCCTTGAAGAATAACTTTCCAAAATTACTTGTATGAGGACTTGAAGATCAGCTCTCCAGGAACCATAAAGAGCATTTGAATGAGGAAGATTGCCTCAAAATGGTAGCAGTTAACTCATTTAGGACCCATTGAGATAGCCACTGTATTTTATATTTCAGGCCCATCTGGAAAAATATAACCCAAAATACACAGGGTTTGCAGAATTATTCCTTGGATATATTTTAAAAACATATGACAATCACTTATGAATCTTTTCTATCCAATCTCCTCTGGATGTTAGTGACGTTTAAAGAAAATCAAGTTTAACATGAAGAAGACTATGATCTGAAGGCTATTTTTCTTTTCAAAGATCTTTGAAGTAGTTTCCCTTGTCTTTAGGGCTGGTCAACAATTTTCCTATAATTAACTGCCAATGGATGGATAGTAGAATTGTAAAATATCTAAAATATATATATATTTTTTTATGAAATTATATCATTAGGAAAAAGTTACTGTATGGTAATCCACTTATAGAACTGACAACCCACTTTTATATGTAGGATTGCTTTGATTCGAATATGTATAATCTAGGCAAGTCCAATTTGGGATGTTTAAATTTGAATAAAAAGTTAGGAATTAATTCTCAGACTCTTGTCTTGTAATAACAAAATAGTACATGAAGGATAGTGGTCAGTCAAGAAGGAAGTATGAGGTACGTAGGAAGGGGAAAGGTATTTAATATTAGCAAGTTACTTTGGGATTAGAGAAAAATATTAGGATGTTCTGCCTTAAGGATGGTATAGAATTACTAATATCCAAGTACAGTACGAATTTTGAATGACAAATTGGTTTAATAACTGCTATAGGGAGAAGTTCAGTTGTCATTTCCAGTCCTTAATATTACTGTTTAGGTAAATTAGGTTACATTATACAATAGTAGGATTCCATGAGGTTGTATTATCATAGGATTTAACTAGCTAGATCCCAATTTCATATTTGACCTGTTGAATGCAAAGTCCTTTTCTTAGACTGGCTGACAAGGAGCTCAATCAGTGATAAGCCAGCTTTAGCAACTTGGTGTTGCAGACTTTGTGGGGAAGAATATATGTAACTACAACAACACTCGAAGGTACTGTACTGTATAGTTAAGCGTAGGAGCATTTCCCTTTTTTACAGTTCCCTTATATCATGAAAGAAAGGAAGCAAGAAAAACCCAAGAATAAGGTTTTTCCAAATGATATATGAGCTTTCATTGCCTTCTCATGATTATCTGCTAAGATGGGTTAGATTTGTCATCAGCCAAAACTGTAAATCTATATCCTTTTAAATAGTCTACAAATCTCACTGTACAGTTTTTTTTTTTCTTTGAAAAGGTACTTTTCATATTTAAAGATCTAGTATCTAACGATCTGTTCTGTGATCTTCGAAAATATTGGGTACATCCCCTTAAAGTAACTTTGCTATGTTATGGCCAGTTCTCGCTTCTATGTTATGGCCACTTATCGCTTTTAATTTGATTTCTTTTCTTACACAGGATCTATACTCTGATGATAGCAACAGTGACGATTTAAATGATAAATCAGTGGAAGAGGCCAAGAAAGAGGGGGAAAACACTTCGGATATTGTGAGCGACGACCTGGACGACATGATCCAGGCCTCCCAGTTCCAGCCTCAGCACCCACGAGCAATACAGGTAAGTTAATTGTAGCATGCAAAGCGGTATGAAATAGATTATTATACACCACATTCTTCACTGCTATTCTAGGTCTTAAATATATTTTACAGCAGCATTGCTGTTCATATGGTATAGTGATTGGTGAAATTTTACAGCAGCATTGCTGTTCATATGGTATTGTGAATGATGAAATTTTACAGCAGCATCGTTGTTCATCTGATATTGGTTATGGTATGAAAAATTTACTCATTATACCATCCACAAGAAGTTGTAGTCTTCTTAACTTGATAATTTTCAACTATACAGCACAGAGAACATCATTTCATCTTCTTAACCTACAGTCTCTCTCTCTCTCTCTCTCATATGATTAATATTATTGTTGTTACAGTATATGGATGTTTTACTAAGATTCACGCTGCCAATTCTGTCTGGGATACATCATTGGTTAATTGAACTTTTGCAAACGTGAGATATCCATACGTCTACTTAACATATGGACTTCTTTCTTTATTGTACACTCCTCACACCATGTATAAGTAGTACAGTACTGTATTTTCAAAGGTAATCAGGATATTTTACATCATTAATACAAATACTGTGAAAGCAAAATACTATACTCTATGCAGTACAGTAATCATCATCATACATATACCAAGGCACTTCCCCCCAATTTTGGGTGGTAGCCGGCATCAAACAAATGAAAAAAGGGGACCTTTCCTCTCTGCATTCCTCCCTGACTGACAATGGACTCAACCGAGTTCGGCTGGCACTGCTAAGGTGCCTGTTACCCTATTACTGTACTGTCACAATTTTGACAACACAGTAATAGGGGAAGTAAACTTTGTGTGTGATGCAGAATGTGAATTTGTTGGATTGTGGTGCTAGTGACGTGGCACATTATTTTTCATTGCAGCGAATAGCATTATAAATCGGTAACCAAATGGAATTGAAAACACAGTAGCATAACCCTTTTACCCCCAAAGGACGTACTGGTACGTTTCACAAAACTCATCCCTTTACCCCCATGGACGTACCGGTACGTCCTTGCAAAAAAATGCTATAAAATTTTTTTTTTTCATATTTTTGATAATTTTTTGAAAAAATTCAGGCATTTTCCAAGAGAATGAGACCAACCTGACCTCTCTATGACAAAAATTAAGGCTGTTTGAGCAATTTAAAAAAAATATACTGCAAAATGTGCTGGGGTAAAAATAACCCCTTGGGGGTTAAGGGTTGGACATTTCCAAAGAGCCTGGGGGTAAAAGGGTTAAATTGCATCGAGTAGCATTATAAATCGGTAACCAAATGGAATTGGAAACACAGTAGCTTAAATATAGATGACTGTAATATCCTACAACGCTTAAACATTACCAAAGGTTCTTTTTAGGGTCCATTTGCTACATAGCTGTACCTCTGTTCCGACTTCTTTTCTTCCATCTTGTAGTCCAACCTCTTTAAACTTTCAAGTTTGTAGGGTCACTGCACGGTTTTATGGCCCAAAGTTTATACATTCATCTAACCATTCAGCATGTTCTTAACATTGCCATCACAAAAGTCCAAGCTTTATCAATAGGCTTTAAATTTTCTGCAAAAGAACACTAGGGCAATTGTGTTTTATAGATATAAAAAGAATTATGACATTGAGCTAGAAAAAGAAAAGAAAATCCTTATCAGCCTGTATTAGATCTTTACAGTTAATCTTTGATACACACACTTGAACCGATAAGCACACATTACATATTTAAAAACCAAAATCAGAATAATGTTAACCTTATAAAAAATCCACTACATTTATCTAGATGAGCTGACAATTCAGTCTTGATGTTTTTATAGGAAAGAATTGTTTATCTATTTAGCCTTTGGATCAAACACTATTAACCCTTTTACCCCCAGGCTATTTGGAACTTTCCAACCCTTTAACCCCCAGGCGTTTTTTTTTTCAAGCACATTTTGCAATATATATCTTTTAAATTGCTCTAACAGCCTTAATTTTTGTCATAGAGAGGTCAGGTTGGTCTCATTCTTTTGGAAAATGCCTGAAGTTTCTCATAAAGTTATCAAAAATATGCAAAAAAATGTAAATAGCAGTTTTTTGCAAGGACGTACCAGTATGTCCATGGGGGTAAAGGGATGAGTTTTGTGAAACGTACCAGTACATCCATTGGTGGTAAAAGGGTTAAAAGCATAGACCCAGTTCAAGTTTAAGAGTTCAGACTCTGTGGTAGAGTTTTCAAGTCCTCTCTAAATAAATCTGTTAAAAGTGGAACTGGTGAGCTTCTTCTCTTCAGTGTTACTTTTAACTATTCAAAGTGCAATAAAAGATGTGACAAGGAACTTGCCTTCCCTAGAGCATTTTCAGCAAAGAGACATTTTTTTAGACAATAATTCACCACTATCTCCAATTAGAGATAAAAATTTTTTAGTCAATATGAACATAGCATTTCCTCCAGCCCTAGCTCCTGCCTGAAATTATGCATAAAGTATGCTTCTGTACACACTTGTACCTTATATTAAAGGATTATGCTTATACCCCCCAAAAGTCATAAGCAACATTATATCGATGTACAGTAAAAAAAAAAAAAGTAAAGTCGCGTATCACGATTTTTGACTCCTGTAGGATTTTTGTAATGTCATCTAATATAACAAGCCAGTTATTTCTATAAACTTCCTCTGATTTCTGTATTGCTTCTCTTTCTAAGCTTGACTTATATCAACATCTACCCTAAAACTAAAAATTTCCTGTTTTATTTCCTTTCAATAGGTTTAGGCTTGATGTACGATATTGAGGCAGTCTATCGGTGAATAGAAATAACCTCAGCTTGGGTATATCATACGTCATAGATGCTTTATCTTTGTCTTTCCATCGACTTGTGTTGGATAAGTTGACACTTTATTTACCCCCTCTAGATTGTTAAGAGTTACAATAGTGTCATGTAGGTGATCATAAGTGATATCTATGCTTTTAAAAGTCATCCCTTTGTAGGTTGTTTGAGGGATTTCTTTTTGGGTGATCATGATCCTCAGTATCTTTGTGTGTCATTCCAGGGGCAATAATTTGCGCTTGATAATTGTTGATTTTCTCCATCTGTCAGGAAGGTGGATAGTGAAAGAGCCGACTCGTTATATCATTTGCCTGGAATTTCTAGCAGTGTTCAAGCTTCTTCAGACTCAATGAAAGCATTAGCTTATATCTAGAAATGGGGGAATCATGCCAAAGTCCCTATGCCAGATAGCAGAAGATTTATCAACTAGGACATATTTAGGAGAGGTATTCATCCTCCCTTAGTTTAGCCCAGGTAAATTGAACACTAAAGCAGATCTGTTAGGTAGGAAAATTCTGATTCTTTCAAATGAATAGTCTCTGCATATGTCAGTATCTAGAGATTTGGAATTGGTGGCGATGACCAAACGTAGACATACCTGCAACATTGCTAAACAAAAGATAGTGGCGTTTTTGTTGACCAGTTCCAGATCGTATAGCATATAAGTCGGATGCCCTATTACAGGACTGTTCTAATCTGGATCTGAATGTCTTTTCTCTGTTAGCCAAGATTGTACCTGTGGTAAACAAGTTCAGGGTGTCCAAGGATAGCAGGATGACTCTGATGGCCCCTTTTTGACCTCAAAGGCAAGGTTTACCAATCTGTGCCCTATGTTATCAGAATGTCTGGTAAGGTTGCTGTACAAATTGATCCTTTTAAGATGACAGATTTCGAGAGTGGTGCATCCAAACCCATATGGATTAAATCTTAAATGCAGTATTGTAAACCTGTTGCTCCTGATAAGAAATTACAAGAACACAGGAAAAATCATTGATCAGTATCGAATTCCCCCGAACTTATCTTTGATTTAGACAAGAAGAGATTGCTCTGGAAGAGAATGCTTGATCATTCATTAACTTTAAAGGAAAAAAAAAACATGCTAGGGTATAAGACGGTCAAAGGTAGACTAACTTGATTGTTGACGAACTAGAGATTTCAAACTAAAGCCCTTGTTAGTTTACCATGCCCTCAATTTCTGGGCCCTCAAGAACATTCCTAAGTCTATGCTTCCCATGATTTTGATGGGTCACTATGACCATTTTTGAGGATTATTTTTGTGATTATTTTATATCATTGGTCAAGGAGTATTGAAAGTTCAAGAAATTGCCTCTCAAGGTCATGTTAATACTCGACAATGTCTCCGGACGTCCGTCACACATGAATAACGTGCACCCATAACAACAATTATTGTTTTCTTACCACCCAACCTACCCCTCATGGATCAAGGCACCATACTGATCTTCAAGTAGTACTATTTACGGCATACGTTACACCAGGCAGTCAATGCTATTTCAGCAGATGATGGGATGAATAGTGATTTTTGGTAGGCATACAATATTTATCAAGCTGTTTTAAACATAAGTACTTCGAATTGTCCTCAGTCTAAAAATTCTGTCCTTTCTTGCTACAAGCTAGGTTAGGCTCACAAGGAATTGGAACCTAATCAGATTAAAGACTGAAAGTTAAAGCGCTCTTGATATTAAAAATATCATGAGCGTGTAATTGATAAATTTTGGGATTATTATTTCCTTTGAAATACACAGAGTTGTGTAATGTTTATAAATGTAAGTGAATAGGTTGGTGGGGTTGTATTTGGGAATGCAATCTGTATAATCAAGTTTGAGCAAGACAGTTTTTACAGTTTTTACCCATGTACTAGACTAGAGTCAGTTCAAGATAGTAGATAAGTTTATTATTTGAGGACTTTGAATTTCCTATATCTTTCTATCACTGATCCACATCCATCAGTGTGGAAGTCAGCAATATGAACATTAGGGGAGGTTCATAAAAATAAAAGGAGTTCTGATAATGAGATTGGTTATTTATATACTGGCCTGATTTTGTATACGTACCTCCCTTCCTTCCCAATGACTAGTGAGGCCAAGATGATAGGCAATTAGTTTAGACATTGGGATGGAGAGACATAGCATCTAAAGCTTATCCAATGAAAGGTTATTGCCATTCACTGCTAGAGTGTCTCGGTTCTGTAATATAGGCCTTAGCCTATTGAATGACAAGAAAATGGGAAAGATTTATTTTTGAGGTAAACTTCAATAAGGGCCAATTTTGAGAGAGAAGCAATGTGAACAACAGGAGAGTATAGAAATACAAAATTTTATTAAAATTCTCCTTGTTTTTTTATCTAATAGTATACTACCTCTGTATTCATGGTTGTGGTGGCCGATGTGATAACGTCCCTGATTGGTGAACGCCAGACTGGGGTTAGAGTCCCGCTCAAACTTGTTAGTCTCTTTGGTCGCTGCAATCTCACCATCCTTGTGAGCTAAGGATGGGTTTTTTGGGGGGAGCTTATAGTTTTATCTGTTGAGTCATCAGCAGTCATTGCCTGGCCCTCCTTGGTCCTAGCTTGGGTGGAGAGGGGCTTTGGCACTGATTATATGTATATATAGTCAGTCTCTAGGGTATTGTCCTGCTTGATAGGGCAGTGTCACTGTCCCTTGCCTCTGCCATTCATGAGCGACCTTTAAACCCTTAAACTGACTGCAATGGGTTATTTGCTAGGATTATTAAAAACATGCCACCACGGAAGTTTGTAATTTAGTGATTCTGGTGCTTTATAAGCTATTCAGAACTACAGTACTGTATTGTTAATGAAATCCCTTTATTGAATAAATAGAATTTTCATTCTACAAATTGTATGAAACTGGTTTAAATGTTGAAATATGGTTGAGCACTTTACAAGTCGGCATTAAAAAAAAGAGGGGTGATGGTAAAGTGGCTAAGATGCAGTTGCTGTGACTAGATCAAATATATCTTTTCCTTTCTTATTGAGTAGAACACAAGCATTATTGAATAATGAATTATTAATATTATTATTATTATTATTACTTGCTAAGCTACATCCCTATTTGGAAAAGCAGAATGCTATAAGTCCAGGGGCTTCAACAGGGAAAATAGCCCAGTGAGGAAAAGAAACAAGGAAAAATAAAATATCTTGAGAAGAGTGACATCAAAATAAATATCTCTTATATAAACTTTAAAAAAACTTAAACAAAACAAGAGTGCTTTTGAATTGCATTACAATTGCACCAGTGGTGCCTCTGATTTTTATTCATAAAGTGCTTCTGAATTTCACACCAGTAGCTCCTCATCCTTCACCTATTTGAATCTAGCGAAGATCGTTGCTAAATCTTGTGCCTATGACACATCTTTTTCTAACATTAATTGCACCAATACTGTAGTTCTAGTAGTAAGTTCACCAGTGATTCGTCCTTCTAGCTATGTGGGTCGCTCACTTGTTGCACCTATGACATTTGGATTTTCAGTCTCGTGCCAGTAGATCCCTTAAATTTAACAGTGGTTAAGAGAAGAATTGACATTTAATGAGAGAAGAATGTTCTTTCTTTAATCTTCGCTGGATGGAAAACGTTCTCATGCGAACCATATAGAGGTGCTGATAAGCATATAGAAACAGTTATTTTCGCTGCTGCAGGAGTAGATCAATGTCTTCTGGTAGTCAGTCGGCTCAGACAGTAGATAACAAATTTGTTCAGGTGGTGGTTGAAGCTGTTCTAAAATAGAATTAACCTTCTTGTTACCAGGTGCTATTATGTTTGAGGAAGAACAAGATTCCTAAGCTGAGTAAGCCTCGCCAACAAATTTTCTTTATATGTAGGACAGAATTCAGGAGTAATACTTAGAAAACTTAATATAAATCTTAAGTATTTTAAAACTTAATATAAATCTTAAGTATTTGTTGATGCATCACAAGCTGTATTGGACATGGGGCTCCCAAGGGTATGAGAAAGAAGTTCAATAAGATGGCAGGAGTGGGAAAAGTGGAACATGATCTGTTCATTTCCAAACCAGCTTCTTTCCTTTTAACATTGTCTATGAAACCCTAATGAGTAGGGTCATACAATATGGGTAAAATTCTCTCCGGTAGAGGATCACAATTTTGCTACTCCAACTGACTATTTCATAAGGAGGGCTGTGACCACAGGTACACCCCTTTTGTCTCCAAAGGTAATGGCTAAAATCTTAGATGATATAAAAAGGAACATAGAGGTTTTCCTCAGAATCCTTGTTAGCAGTTATTTATACTATAGTTTTCTGATAGAGGCTCCAGAGCAGGTTTGTTGGGGGGAAACTGATATGCGGCAGCGTCATCTTTTCTCAAGTGCTCAATCTGCACGTTAGAGAACATTTATATTCATATTTAGACAAGTCGAGGATGGAGACACTGCATGCAGGGAATTTCATAGCTCCATTTTTTGGTCCTCTGCTGGATCCAATCACATTATCACAAATTTTGGAGCAGGTTTCAACAACGGGTAATTTGACCTCTTTACACAAGCCTCTTAGGCTTCTGTCAGTGAATCTAGGGCAGTCATGAATCTGGAGATGGCTTTTGTCTCACCAGCTCACATGAATGTCAGCATTCTGGGAAGGTCAGTACCCTTTAAACGTCCATTTCATATGACTGTAGGACGAGAAGCAGGTGATAAAATACAAGTACTACTAAATCTAAACATTCACTCTTGGCCGTCAAGTTTTTCTTTTTTTTGGGCACAGTAAATGATAGATGCAGAATTTTGAGTTTTTTAAGTGTTGAAGGAGGGCTATGGCCTCCCTTTCAATGAGATTCTTCCCTTAGCTCTATTGGTAGCTTTCTAACTTACTCCCCTAAACCACATAGATGCTATTTCTCTTGGAAGAAGCCAATAAGGAAATTGAAGAGTTGGAAAAGATTTATCTGGTGTTTCATAGAAGGATGTTTGTGGTCCTCAAGTTGTTAGCGAGATGGTGATCAGTGCTGGATGTATCTAAACTAAACAAGATCCTTATTTCTTTTTTTCATTAAAGAGTTTAATCATTGACACTAAACTTCGCTTAGAAGAATCTATTATTCTTCACCTCAAAGTTAGAATTCATCATTTTAATGTTGTTGACCATTTATTTTAAGGTGGATTTCTATAGATATCGTTAATTGTTTACCCATGCCCACCTTCCAATCAATGTGGGATCAGCAAAATGATAACATTGCGTAAGACTTATTGGAGTATGTATAATTTTTAGAATAAGATTTTTCATTTCAATACTTGGCCAACATTCATTCAATCCCACCCTGCTCCTCACATCTAATGGGGAAAAATCGGTAATGAGTTCTTCCAATAAGTTGGCGGCCACCATTGTAGTAGTGGTATCGAGATATGGGAGGCCTAGTCATACAAATCCACTACCAATCCTCTAATTTTTGAGTTTGTCAGCCAAGCTGTACTTACGAAGCTTATCGCACAGTATTGAAATTTAAATAGTCTAAAAACTCTAAGGTTTTGCAACAAATACAGTATCATAGTGTATGATAGGTAGTTGCTCTCTTACTTACAATAAGACTGGTGACACTACTATCTCCCAACAAGATCACTTGGAAAATTAAGGTTGAGAGCAAGGCATGCTAATTTAGTATACTGTATAGCTATTTCAAAATACTGTATTCTGAAATTTAAAAAATAGATTTAAGATACAATAATGAAATTTACACAGCGTAGTGTATATTCAAAGAGCATTTAGCTAACATGAAGTTTGTTATTTTAAATGCTATTTATCTATTTTATGCTTCATTACCCTCTTTGAGAAAACTAAGTATCCAGAATGGATTGACACTGAAAAAGGGTACAAGATCAATCGGCACCTAATGCTTTACTTCTGATCTTAACAGTATTAGAATACTCTTTCCTCTATTGAGGGCATTTGCCACCATTCTGAATGAAAGTCACGACAGTTAATAAGGTATAGTTATTTTTGCTCACTAAAAGAAATAGCTGTCTGGCACACAAACAACTCAATGAGTTACCTTTTACCAACGTTTCTGGATTTGTACACAGAGGAAGATTTTCTTTCAAGTCTCTTCAGGTTAATCAGGGTTCATTCTGAATCATGCCATTGTACATCCCAAAGAATGTGGAATGTAGCCCATCAATGTGACAAATACACTTGAGGGAGCAGAGGAAATGAGGGGAATAAGAGGGTGTGTGAAATAGGGGAACGAAAGGGGTATAGGCAATATGAGATAGGTTCTAGTCACCCATACAGACCAGAGTAGCACACTGAGGCTCCAAGGATACTTCAGTAAAACACTCGCTATGAAAGTAAACCCATAAAATCCATAGAACAAGATATGTGCAATATTACGTGAAATAGAATGTAAATTACACAGGAAAGCAAGATAAGTAAAACTTCATAAAACAACAGATACATTGATTACATACTGTTACATGAAGTGTTAAATTCATATAAGATAAAAGGCAGATATGGATATACCATAACTGTGAACACCTAGATGTGGACTAAAGGTAGTTTAAGGATTATATACATTAACCAAACCATTTAAGAAATATTTGTTGAGGGAAAAGTTAATTGGGAGTACAATTTAGAGGAAAAAATATTTTACCTTTTTTATATATGATTACTGCCTTTCAAAATGTATAATTATTTAGATTAGAAATGAGATTATAACCAGCATCATTCTATAAAGAACGAATTTACCAAGAGATGACGGAAAATTAATTCCAAACTAATAAGTGGAGAGCCAAAACCAATTTTGTATTACCACAAATAATTTTTGCCCCCAATGTAGGAATCTGGAATGATTACAGTATTATCAATTGCTAAGCTACAACCCTAGTTGGAAAAGCAGAATGTTATAAGCCCAAAGGCTCCAACAGGGAAAATAGCCCAGTGAGGAAAGGAAACAAAGAAAAAATAAATATTTTAAGAATAATATTGAAATAAATATCTCCTATATAAACTATAAAAACTTTAACAAAACAAGAGGAAGAGAAATTAGATAAAATAGTGTGCCCGAGTGTACCCTCAAGCAAGAGAACTCTAACCCAAGATAGTGGAAGGCCATGGTACAGAGGTTATGGCACTACCCAAGACAGAGAACGATGGTTTGATTTTGGAGTGTCCTTCTTCTAGAAGAGCTGCTTACCATAGCTAAAGAGTGTCTTCTACCCTTACCAAGGGGAAAGTAGCCACTGAACAATTACAGTGCAGTAATTAATCCCTTTGGTGAAAAAGAATTGTTTGGTAATCTCAGTGTTGTCAGGTGTATGAGGACAGAGGAGAATCTGTAAAGAATATGCCAGACTATTCGGTGTATCTGTAGGCAAAGGGAAAGTGAACCGTAACCAGAGAGAAGGATCTATTGTAGTGCTGTCTGGCCAGTCAAAAGACCCCATAACTCTCTAGCGGTAGTATCTCAACGGGTGGCTCGTGCCCTGGCCAACCTACTACCTATATATGTGTGTGTATATATATATATATATATATATATATATATATATATATATAATATATATATATATATATATATATATATATATATATATATATATATATATATAGTACAGTATATAAATTTATACATATATACAGTGTCTTGGTTTAACAAATCAGTGTTCAAACAATATTTTCAAAGATTTATTTGTCCCCCTGAAACCAAACGATAGCCCAAAGGTTGAACAAGAAATTGCAACATGAAAGAGCCTATATGGCCGAGATGCTAGTGGCACAATGACTACTCGGATAAAAGTTTCTACAGCACTGGTCACTGTTTTTGCGTAACTCCGATACAGTGCCAACCCATAAAACATTTAACTTTAACCTTTTCCCTGTGTGTTTTTTGCTGTTTATGAATCTTACAAAGGTTTGTGGTAGTGGTAAGACAGAAATGAAAGTTATGAGAGCCAAAATATAATGGCAAAAGAAGATCATTTCAAAATAAGAGAGGGGTTTGCACGTTTCTGATCTATTGTAGCAGTTTGGTATGCCATAATCGGTGATCTGCATTAAACTAAAAAACTAAGTAGCCAAAAAGAGAGCCAATGTTGCCAAAGGAGTGACGCTTCATTCAAAACAAAGAAATTAGGCAATTGAGGAGGTGAAGAAATAGTAAATAGTAATGGACTTTTAATGAAAAATAGTTAGGCAGCCAGTAAAAGTATATCTGAGGCTATGTTATATGAAAAGTCTAAGCAACTGCATGAGGACATCTACAAAATTACTATAGTGGCATACTTAATATTGTAAGGCATGGAAAGAGTGCCATTTCTGGCAAATCAGCCAATGAAAATTGTTTAGGGGAATTTAAAGAATTTGTTGATGCCTAGGGGTTTATTCTCCAACAAGTTTTGAATTTCAATGAGACAAACTTTGGAAAAGATGCCAAAGAGGATCTATATCACCAAGGAGGAGAAGGCCTTGCCAAGGCATAAGCCTATTAAGGATATGCTAACTGCAGCTTTGTGGAAATTTATGTGGGGTAAAGTTGTTGCCTGTATACCATTCAGAAAACTTTGGGGTTTTCAAGAAAACAATGTAATGAAGAATGGATTGGGATCATAAGGTGTTGAGGCTCCGTGTAAAAAATTATGCCTTCACGAAAAATAATTTCCAAGGGGGTTCTTCCTCATGTATTATGTAAGTTACCTGTTCATTTACCAAGATTGTAGAACGATTTGCTCTTGAAGGTTTTCTTTATGAGTGAGAAATTATTGCACCTACCCCCACTGCACGATTCCCCTTTTCCAGCCCATGGATCAGTTGGTCAATTCTAATTTCAGTAGTCTCCACATAAAGCCTGGGTGGAAGTGTCGTACAGAATACTGAATATACAGTATATATATATATATATATATATATATATATATATATATATATATATATATGTATGTATATATAAATATGTATATATATATATTTATATATATATATATATATATATATATATACACACATATATTTGTATATTATGTATATATATATATATATATATATATATATATATATCTATATATATATACATATATATATATATTATCTATATTATATATATATATATATTTATACATATATATATATACATATATATATATATATATATATATATATATATATATATATGCCCTGCTGCTTCCTCCGGTGCCTTGGATGACTGTGGAGGTAGCAGCAGTAGGGGGGTATTCAGTGTTATGAAGCTTCATCTGTGGTGGATAATGGGGGAGGGTGGGCTGCGGCACCCCCTAGCAGTACCAGCCGAACTCGGTTGAGTCCTTTGTCAGACTGGGAGGAACGTAGAGAGGAGAGGTCCCCTTTACTGTTTCATTTGTTTGATGTCGGTTACCCCCCCAAATTGGGGGAAGTGCCTTGCTATATATATATATATATATATATATATATATATATATATATATATATATATATATATATAGTATATATATACATACAGTATGTATATATATATGTATATATATATACCTGTGTATATATATATATGTATATATATATATATATATATATATATTATATAAATTTTATGTGTATATTATATATATATTATTATATATATATGACTAAATTCTAAAGGATATCTGCAAAGCACTGGAGATTCTTAGAAGATTATCGGTAGTTTCAAGGAAGCCTCAGACGAAGGAATAGGTAATTGCTTTTAGCATATCCATTCAGATGTTTTGCCAACAGGTATTATATGAATTTAGATAATATGGACGTTATGGATATTGGATTGTAATCAGCGGGGTTTTTGTTACAACCATGTTTACTTAATGTAGTAAATTTACAGATTCTCTTACTAGTGGAAAATATAACCTCTATTTGGTAACTTATAGTGGCCAATTTGGTAGCGTCCTTGCCTGGTGATTGCGAGACTAGGGTTCGAGTCCTGCTCAAATTCGTTAGTTCCTTTGGTCGCTGCAACATCACCATCCTTGTGAGCTAAGGATGGGGTTTTTGGGGGAGCCTTTAGGTCTATCTGCTGAGTTATCAGCAGACATTGCCTGGCCCTCCTTGGTCCTAGCTTGAGTGAAGGTGGGCTTGGGTACTAATCATATGTATATATGGTCAGTCTCTAGGCATTGTCCTGCTTGATAGGGCAATGTGATTGTCCCTTGCCTCTCTCATTCATGAGTGGCATTTAAACCTTAAACTTGCGTAAAATAACTGACAACTTAAGATCTCAGAAATAATTTGTATTTATAAAGAAAATGAAAGTACCACTTGATTCTACTTCTTGGGTATACATTACTGGAAAGAGAACAAATGCCCGGTACTGAAAAAACTGTCAAAACAAACTATGGTACTTAACATTGGTAAAGGTGAAGTAGCAGCGTCAGTCATGCTGAATTAACGACAATCACTTGCAAAAACACCGAGCACAAAAATATTACAACTTGCGGGCAAGTCCAAAACAGAAGGATGACCTGGAGAGCGCGAGTAGTAGGTGTCGGTGGGGTAGTCCAACTGTATTCTCTAGGGCCTGTCACGGCCCTCCCCTTTGACGAAGGGATTATCTAAATGGAAGACAGCCTGTGAATAGTGGTTTTCACACGCCCTTGTTAAATACACGACACCCACAAGGTGATCTCGCGATGGTTGTAACCTCTGCATTCCATGCTTTTATCTTTCTCTAGTATATTTTGAAGATTTATATTAGAAAAGTGTAAAGAAGGACCCTTTTCACCAGGCATCACAGGTCTCTCCCCAGAAATAGATTTTTCCTTCGTCAAAATCCCTTAATTTCACGGGACCGAAAAGCTAAACAAGTGAGGTTAGCTTGAGGAACATTAGAATATTACAGATTATGTTTCTATTTGCTCTGCATACTGTTAAACACATGAGCCAAAATAGGCTGGAGGTTGGCCAGGGCACCAGCCACCCATTGAGATACTACTGCTAGAGAGTTACGGGGTCTTTTGACTGGCCAGATAGTACTAAACACACCGAATAGTCTGGCTTATTCTTTACATATTCTCCACTGTCTTCATACACCTGACAACACAGATTACCAAACAATTCTTCACCCAAGAGGTTACTGCACTGTAATTGCTTAGTGGCCACTTTCCTCTTGTTAAGGGTAGAAGAGACTCTTTAGCTATGGTATGCAGCTCTTCTAGGAAAAGGACACTCCAGTCTTGGGTAGTGCCATAGCGTCTGTACCATGGTCTTCCACCGTCTTGAGTTAGAGTTCTCCTGCTTGAGGGTACACTCGGGCAAGCTATTCTATCTTGTTTCTCTTCCTTTTGTTTTTTTTTAAAGTTTTATAGTGTATATAGGAGGTATTTATTCCAATGTTGTTCTTCTTAAAATGTTTTATTTTCCTTGTTTCCTTTCCTCACTGGGCTATTTTCCCTGTTGGAGCCCCCAGACATCCTGCTTTTCCAACCAGGGTTGTAACTTAGCAAGTAATGATAATAATATTTGGACATTGAGTGATAGCCATTAGGTTGGGACAAAGGAGGAACTGTTAGTTATACAGTGGTGTTCCTTTGCTGTATCAGAGAAATTTTATTATATGGTAAAATTTTAATTAATTTGTTTTGGAACTTAAACCTAAGGGACAGTTTGTGGTCTTTATTTTTGGTAATGAAGTATTAAGTAGATTCAAATCGTGCTCCTGTATTCGTGAAACTTATTTCGTTTGATTTTGGAACGAAGAATAATGAAAGATACTTAGATTGCTCTTTTTTTCATTAAACATATCGTTTGATTTTGATGGAGGAGGATGCAAGTTTCCTAAATTATTATTATTATTATTATTATTATTATTATTATTATTATTATTATTATTACTACTTGCTAACCTACAACCCTGTTGGAGCCGAAGGGCTCCAACAGGGAAGATAGCCCTGGGAGGAAAGGAAATAAGGAAACTACAAGAAAAGTAATTACCGGTTAATATAAGATATTTTAAGAACAGTAACAACCTTAAAATGGATAATTTTTATAGTAACTATAAAAACTTGAAAAAACAGAGGAAGAGAAATAAAAGTGTGCCGAGATACACTGTATATATTTTTTTAACTTATTTTATTTCTTGGTTACTGAATTAAGGAACTAATCTATGTTACTCGTTTTTCCTTAAACGTTTTGCCTCTGATTTTTTTTGGGGGGGGGGGGGCGGCCGGGTTTAAAATGATAGAGCATTTCGCTCCATAATTTTTTCAAATACTCAAAATATTTGTATTGTCTTTGAGGATTAATAGTACAATTTCAGAACATCTAGGGAGTTTAATTCTTACAACAATTTTTTTTTTTTTAACATGCAGCCACGAAAAGTAGGTCAAGGTCAAACTCTGGTGAATTGATGACCCTTGTCACGATCCAATATGACCAAGATCTGAAAACGAAGACAGCATGGGTAGTGATGATATTGATAGTGAACATAATATAGCATATGGGAAAGTGTGTTAGAATAAGCATTGTCACCATAAACACTAGATTATTAAAGTTTTAAATATTAACCAAATTTATGTAACTTCAAAACAGCTTTCACTTAAACACATAAAGATTAGATTAAA
>NC_090765.1:54567772-54580272 GCF_036898095.1 Palaemon carinicauda | reverse complement strand
TTTTTACTTTACTTTTACTTTACTCTCTCTCCTCTCTCTCTCTCTCTCTCTCTCTCTCTCTCTATATATATATATATATATATATATATATATGTATATGTTTATATTTATATTTATATATATACATATATATGTTTATATAAATATATATATATATATATATATATATATATATATATATTTATTTATTTATTTATATATATATTTATATTTATATATATATATTTATATATATATATTTATATTTATATATATATATTTATATATATATATAATATATATATATATATATACAGTATTTATATATATATATATTTATATATATACAGTATATATATATATATATATATATATATATATATATATATATATATATATATATATATATAATATATATATATATATATATATATATATAATGTAAATGAATCTTTATCTTCTCTTGGTTGCTGGTGTTAGCCGAGGATACAAATAACATCATTGGGTTTTTAGTTAAAGAAATCTTTTTAATCTTTAGGGCAAAAAAAATGTCTCCAAGACTTTATTATCTGTTGAAAAAGTTATATTAATTTGATTATCGTGATTATGATCTTACTCCTAAATAGAAATGTTCATTATTGATATTTTTTCTACGAAAGGAACATTTTTACTTATGAATATATTTTTTTTTTATAATAATTCTTCATTCGACTTATTTAGGATCCTATTCTTACTTTAGTGATTATAATATTACTTCTGCATAGAAATGTTTATTATTGATATTTTTGCCACGAAAGGGACATTTTTATTTATGAATATGTGTTTTATAATGATTTTTTATTCGATTTATTTAAGATTCTCATCTTACTTTTGTGATTACGATCTTACTTCTGCATAGAAATGTTCATTGTTGATTTTTCTTTTACGAAAGGAACATTTTTATTTATGAAAATATTTCATAATAACTTTTTATTCGATTTATTTAGTGTCCCCGTCTTACATTTTGTTGCCCTGCAACCTTGCCTCTGTAGACTTAGCTAACTTACTCCAATATTTCAGGTGATATATTTCTCAGCCAGGTGTTTTGCTACTGTATGCTTATAAAGCTCTCCTATAATCACAATTTAATTGAACGCTGACATAATTGCATGTCATCTGACAGCCAAACGCAGGAAGATAATGACTAAGCAGTTACGTCCGTTTGTGGTCTTTATTAACACCAAATGATTTGTGTTTAAAGTTTTTTTTATGTAATCTTTCTAGTCGCGCTTATATTTTAGTTTATATATCTAAGCAAGAATTGTTTAGTTTGTGAAATGATTTGTGCTCAAAGGTTTATTTTCTTTATGTAATCTTTTTAGTCTTTCTTATATTCTAGTTTATTTACCTAAGCAGGAATTGTTTAGAGTTTGTAATGGCACGAGTGATTTCGATGTTGAAAGTGTCTATACATTGTATAGGTTTTTTTCTGTTTATTTTTAAGATGTGGACATCGTTTTATATTTCTCCCTTGATATTTTTTTTTCTTAAATGTAGCTAAGTCATGGTTGTCTCGTGTAATGAAGACTTTTTCCTCACTTGTTTGAATTCATTTGTTCCTTTCGTAAGTAATTTTTCTTCCCTCATAATTATATCCCCTTTGGATAAATAATTTTTCTCTCCTTAGGTAATTATATCCTCTTTCCTCTTTGGATTATCTTTTTACATTTAAGTAAATCTCTCCTTTTAAGTTGTATTTTCCCTAGTAATTTTTTTCTTTAAGTCGTATTTTCCCTCGTAATTTTTTTCTTTAAGTCGTATTTTCCCTCGTAATTTTTTTTCTTTATGTCGTATTTTCCCTCGTAATTTTTTTTAAGTCGTATTTTCCCTCGTAATTTTTTTTCTTTAAGTCGTATTTTCCCTCGTTATTTTTTTCTTTAAGTCGTATTTTCCCTCGTAATTTTTAAGTCGTATTTTCCCTCGTAATCTTTTTTTTTCTTTTAGTTTAGTTATCCCTGAGATAATTTTTCTAATTTAGTAGTCTTTCTCTACTTCTGAGAATATTTTCACGATTTTGACAATTATTCCAATTTAGGTAATTTTTTTTTTCCATTTTAGACTTACTCCACCTTAAATTCCATTTCTTCCCTTTATATTGCCCCTCCATTTAAGGTTTCTCTCCCTTTTTAGATAATTTTTCTAAAATTTGGTCATCATATTCCTTGTAGATTATCTCCATATCAGGTAAAGGTGTCTGGTTTCAGTTCCAGTTTCATCAAAATAGATGCTCACCAGAACGTCAGCTGGGGAAGCCCAACCCACCACTGTGGGTGCTCAACCACAGCAGTGACCTTCCCAGTAAACAGCTTAAACTCACGGTCCCCGGCTGGGATCGATCTGCACCCATGCAAATGCGAGGCGAACACGATACCACTGTATGCACTGTATAGTTTATGCTATACGGTCAAGTCTTTCCCAACATATTCAATTTGATATAGAACATTCCACGTATTCTTCTTTACTTCATTGTTTCAACCTTCCCTCAAGTCGTAGAATTCTGCCTACGTCTTCCCCAATACTTGCAATTACAATGATTCCAATATTTTCCTTTCTGTTGCCTGGTGATTGCCAGACTGGGGTTCGAGTCCAGCTCAGACTTGTTAGTTCCTTTGGTCGCTGCAACTTCACCATCCTTGTGAGCTGAGGATGGGGGTTTTGAGGGAGCCTATAGATCTACCTACTGAGTCATCAGCAGCCATTGCGTGGCCCTCCTTTGTCCTAGCTTGGGTGGGGGGGGGGGGTTGCCTTGGGAGTTGATCATATTTATATAAGCTCAATCTTTAGGGCAATGTCACTGTCCCTTGCCTCTGCCATTCATGAGTGGCTTTTAAACGTTTAAACCTTTAAACCCGATAGTGTTTAGTTGACAGTTTTTGGGATCTTCGTATGAAATGTAGTAATTGCAGTATTAAACAGTTGAAACTGGGGGAAGGTTGGTGTATAGTAAAGGAGGGGGGGGGGGGGTGAAGTGACATAGGAGCATGACGTGGCCACTACAGGAGCATTGCTGGTGTCGGGAGGGAAACGGTAATTTGTATGTGGCGTGTTTCTTTTGGAAATTACGACGGATTCCAGAAGCTGATCGGTATCCACGAACACTGTTATTATTCCTTCAATGAGTTTTGTTATTATGTATCATCTTCATTAGCTTCCTCTGGGGGAGATGGGTGAGATCTTACGTTTCCTAATAATACTATTTTGACACATTTTATGCGTTCTGATTTCCTTCGAAAGTCCATCAAATGATTCCAGCTGGCTTCTGGAGTCGTTTTCTTCACACGGAGGGACTGGAAAGTTTTTTTTTCTCTAAGATTTTTCCTTAAATCACAATTCCTGAAAAAGTCTCTAGGGCATTGCCCTGCTTGATAGCATTGCCACTGTCCCTTTCCTTTGCAATTCATGAGCGGCCTTTAAACCTATAAACTGGCTACCCAAAAAACGTGGAATTGGTTGCACTTCCCCAGAGGTAGGTGGGCATGGAATTCATGTATCCAACTGTACATATTGGTCACCAGAAATGTTGATCTTTCAATCGTGAAAAAATCAAATATACTTTAGTTTTACAATGAATAAGAAAAGTATATTGTTCTCTTTTGTGTATGTCCAAAACAAGAGGTGCATTTTATATCTGTCAACTTATGAGTCAAGAAATCTGTTGAATTTGTAAAAATTAAAGGACGAAATGCCATTTGGGTCTAGATCTCTATAAGCATCATGGTCAAGTAAGATTAGTCTTGATATAACGGGACTGAAAAGCTAAACCAGTATGTTTACTGTTGTGTTTCATGGCATTTACCGTATTCCCCATTACCATAGTTATCCATGGTCTAATTTTCCCGTTTTTTTTTTTTTTTTTTTTTTTATTATATAAAGTAAGGCCTTGATTTCCATTGGTGCAGCTTTATGGATTGTTACGTGGTAGATATTCTTAATCTTTATACCATCAAGTATCCGTAGATATACGAGAACATTTACCAGTACCCCTATTAAAAAGACACTAAAGATATAATATAATATATCTAGACTACATCAATATACAATTGTACTACGGAAGCATTAACATCTTAAACTAGAAGGGCACTCAGTAGAGCACGACTCTAGCTTTCTGGTGAAGGACCTTAGGTTAAGCTCCAACTTTCTGGTGGAGGACCTTAGGTTATCTGGAAAATCAATCTCTGGGGTAGTGAGTTGTAAGAATATGCCATTCAGATAGGCCAGTTTCTGAAGCTAATGGATATCGTGAAAATATCTTGGTGAACTTGACCCAATTTATCTTGTTATTAAGTTTGAAGAATTTAGTTAGCCTATCCTTTTATGATTCTAATCTTGATACCACATTTCCCCCACGATAACCAGCGAACCTCAGTTTATCAGTCATCTAAGAACCTGGAGAAATCTTCATGAGAACCTCCAGGGGTTCATCAACCCCAGGTTGAAACCCCCTGTTAGAGTAACGCTTGTTATGTCATCATTGTTACCAAAGGAGGGGAATTATGGATTTTCTCCTTTATATTTGATACGTAATATTAAAATATTTGTTTTTATTATGTGCGTTGATTTAATGATGCTTTTTAGTAGAACGTGAATAAATTATAATTTATGTTCATATAGCAAGTTCATTCTGTTTCACGTAGGGTATTTTTTCTGTTTTGCCGTATTTTAATACATCTTTATATCCCGTTGAAATCCAAATAGAGAAATATTTAGGTTAATGGTTCATGGTTCATAACACTTCAAGGGATAAAATAACCATACTACTACTACTACTACTTATTATTATTATTATTATTATTATTATTATTATTATTATTATTATTATTATTATTATTACTTGCTAAGCTACAACCCTAGTAGAAAAGCAGGATGCTATAAGGCCCGGGGCTCCAACAGGGAACCCATTGAGGAAAGGAAACAAGGAAAAATAGAATATTTTAAGAACAGTAACAGCATTAAAATAAATATTACTTATATAAACTATAAAAACATGCAGTAGTTAAACCATTGAGCGAGGAAGAATTTTTTGACAATTTCAGTGTTGTGAGGTGTTTAAGGACAGAGGAGAATATGTAAAGAATAGGCCAGGCTATTCAGGGTATGTGTAGGCAAAATTAAAGTGAGCCGTAACCATAGAGAAGGATCCAATGTAGTAGTCTGGCTAGTCAAAGGACCCAATAACTATCTAGCGGTAGTATTTCCATAAAAATTGTAATAAAGATATATTTGGTATTGTTTTGACGTAAGATTAAGAAAACTCAACGCCTCCATTGCTTGGTTGTGATATCGGTCGGGGAAACCCAATTATTTTAGGTGGATATTCATTTAATTTAGTTCGAAATTTCACCTTTGAACTTTTCCCTTCTCTTGCATTCTTCTTCAAGACGCTTTCTCTTTGTTGATGACAGTCGTTAGGTGCTGTCAGGGCTGTTTATGCAAGGTTATTGATACACACATACACACACACTCACACTATTTGCATTACGGTGTCATCGAAATGAAACGAGGTGTACTCGTAAAGAATGATAACAATAGATGGGGGGAAAAGTGAGATGGATTGACACAGATATTCCCTTAATCCAACTTCAAAAGTTCAAACTTGCAGCGAATATTATTATGTTGAATAAGCTGAGATAAGTTTCTCTTTATAGTTTATATGCGGCAGATCTATTTCGTTACTGTTCTTAAGATATTTTTGATTAATTGTTCATTACTTCCCTTGTTTATATATTTCATTATTTCCCTTCATCACCGGGGTATTTTCCCTGTTAGAGCCCTTGGACTTAGAGCATCTTGCTTTTCCAATTAGGGTCGTAGCTTAGCTAGTAACACCAGCAATATTAATAATAAAACGTACTGCCTTCATAATCATAATGCTCCCTATTTCTGCAAGTTCCTAATATATTAGGTTATTTTTAACTTTTCAATGTCTGCTGGCGTTACAATTATTATCATCAAAGTTAAAACAAATGTTTTAAAATTAAGAATTTTTTAGTAGTATGATATGAAACGTCCACACGTTATATCTATAGAATTTTATTTAATGTTTAAATAAAAGTTTATATTATTTGTGAGTTCACTTACTAACTTTTGGTAAGCCTGGACAATTAACTCAAAAAAAATATATATACTGTATATATATATATATATATATATATATATATATATATATATATGTATATATATATATATATATAAACCATAGTCTGTAAACTACTAAAAAGAATAAGGCCATCTGATGGACTAAGTGATGGCGTCGAGAGAGAGAGAGAGAGAGAGAGAGAGAGAGAGAGAGAGAGAGAGAGAGAGAGAGAGAGAGAGATAGATTATACTTCGTCTGCTGCTTTTCATTCTTGTTTTAATTTGACTTCATTTGACCCCTATTTTTATGCTGATCATCTTTAGGAAGTTGGGAGGAGGTTATATTTTCGTCCCTGAATGTCTGTTTGTTTGTTTGTGAACAACTTCCTGGCCACAATTTTACTCATAGAGTAGTAAAACGTTCAGTGATTAATTTCTACCGCCAGAATCTTATCCTGAAGTATAAAGTCTAATGTAATCCTCTTGAGTTAGAGTTCTCTTGCTTGAGGGTACACTCGGGCACGCTATTCTATCTTATTTCTCCTCCTCTTGTTTTGTTAAAGTTTTTATAGTTTATATAGGAAGTATTTATTTTAATGTTGTTACTGTTCTTAAAACCATTCATTTTTTCCTTGTTTCCTTTCCTCACGGTGCTGTTTTTCCTGTTGGAGCCCCTGAGCTTATAGCATACTGTTTTTCTAAATAGGGTTGCAGTTTAACAACTAATAATAATTATAATAATGATAATAATAATACTAATAATGATAATAATAATAATAATAATAACAATAAAACCTGAATTTCATTTGGCCTGAAACTTTTGCGTCATCATTTCTCAAGTGTCCAGATGAATATGGGCTTCGGAAAGGAAAAGCAATTTTTTGTGTCGTAGAATTTTTTTTTTATCCTTTATTGAGAAATACACATTTGCAAATCTTAAAATTTATAATATTTATATTATATATATTATATATATATATATATATATATATATATATATATATATATATATATATATATATAAATATATATATTATATATATATATATATATATATATATATATATATATAATCACACACATCATAGTATATTTGCATGAATAATTTTTTATTTAACCTATACGGTATTAAAAATTAAAATTTTTAATATTTATCTAAATATGGTTTTAAATAAGAAATATATCGACTCGTCAATACTTTTTTTTAGTAGAAGTTTTAAAATCCGATTTTATTTTATTCATTCGTCTCGAATTTCATTCTATAAACTGTTAACGCCCTGCTTCTGGTCAGATTCCAATTTAGTGCATCTTGTTCTTAATCTTTGTTATAAGAAAAATATCTTGATGGAGTGAATGTAGCTTACGAGATTAATTTTTTCTCCATGTAACACACACACACACATATATATATATATATATATATATATATATATATATATATATATATATATATATATATATTATATAATATGTTTTATATATATTATATGTATTATATATATTATATATTATATATATATATATATATATATATATATGTAATATATATATGTAATATATATATATATATATATATATATATATATATATATATAGGTGTGTGTGTGTGTATAATTTTGTATTTTTAATGGACTGTCGATTATATGTTACTACTCTAACTTAAGCTTTGACTATTATTATTGTATTTTCTTTATGCAAATGGATTTTAGTTTTTTTAATCCTATCCATAACTAAATACAGGAAGAGGTATTAACATGTTAAGGATATAAAATATGATTAACAAACTGTGGCTTCTTCTAAAGGTTTAAAGGTCGCTCATGAATAGCAAAAGCAAGGTACTGTGATAATGCCCTAACAGGACAGTATTGTGACTGGCCATATATACATGTGATCAGCGCCCAAGCCCCTTCTTCACCCTAGTTAGGACCAGGGAAGGCCAGGCAATGGCTGCTTATGACTCAGCAGGTAGATCTATAGGCTCCCCCACCCAGCCTTAGTTTATAGGGATGGTGAAGTTGCAGATACTACAAGAAACTATCAAGCTTGAGCATGACTCGAACCCCAGTCTGGCAGGTCCACACTCAGGGACTTTTCCAATACGCTACAAAAAAAAAAAAAAAAAAAAAAAAAGATTGTGTAACTCAGTTATATTGTTACCCAAAAAAGTGATCCTAACAGTAAGATTGGAAACTTGCTCATTGCAATGACTAAGTAACTTTCATTGCTGGATATTGATCAGGGAAGATAGAAAAAAAAATAGTGCAGTGTGATATGTTTCTTTTTCAAATCGGTAACTTATGTGGGTTAAGCGAAACAGAAGTTATGGTGGTTAATTTTTGTTCTCTAGATTTCATGGAATAGAGTTAAGATTTTTTCCTATCATGTTTTATGGATGTTGTAAAGTATTAAATCTCTCTCTCTCTCTCTCTCTCTCTCTCTCTCTCTCTCTCTCTCTCTCTCTCTCACACAAGATTCTGGATGCTTTAAAGTATTATCTCTCTCTCTCTCTCTCTCTCTCTCTCTCTCTCTCTCTCTCTCTCTCTCTCTCTCTCTCTCTCTGGAGTCATTGGTCACTGGCCACGGGAAGCCCAGTTTCTTTTAGAACGGTCGGTGAAAAGAGAAAGTTTTAATTTGTAAAAGAAAATTTAATCTGTAAGTTTTATCAAAGCTTTACTTTCAACTGATATTTCTACTTCAGATTAGTTCAGTTTATGTACACCCATTATTATAGAATGGGTTTTTTAAAATTAACTTTTTCTTATATTGATGAGTTAAAAGACGGAAGGCAAAAGTTTTATCACAAGAGATTCATGGTCTAATATTTTTTTTTTCTTTTTTTCTTTTGCCCTCAGGTACCATGTATTTTAAATTACTCATTTGTCAGGTAAATGATCCAATAACTTGCTAAATTACAGGCAGTTTACCCGTTTGTGAAATTGAGTTTACAGTTTAACCCATTGCAATATTACGAAGTCATCATCGAGCAAAAGTTGAATTATTAGTAAATTTTAATTATAACTCTTTATGTAGAACAATAATTCAAATTAACAAATTGATCGAACTAGTTGCTAAAGAATTTTGAAATTGAAAATAATAAGATAAAAGCTTATTTATTAATCAGGTTCAGATCTAACTTTAATAGTAGATAAAGTACATGTATGCTCCTCTTCTTGATAAGCAAATCAGAATTTACGTTAAATTCGCTAATCAGGTTCAGATCAAACTTTAATAGTGGAGAAAGTACTGATTTAACCCTCCTCTATAGATAAATCAAATCAGAATTTACGTTAAATTCTTTAATCAGGTTCAAATCATATTTTAATAACAGATAAAGTACTGATTTAATCCTCTTCTAGATAAGTAAATCAAATCAGAATTTAAGTTAAATTCTTTAATCAGGTTCAAATCATATTTTAATAACAGATAAAGTACTGATATAATCCTCCTCTAGATAAGCAAAACGGAATTTACGCCAAGTCCTTTAATCAGGTTCAGATCTTGATTCAGTAGCAGATAAACAACTGATATAATCTTCTAGATAAGCAAATCAGAATTTACGTTAAGTGCTTTAATCAGGTTCAGCTCTTACTCTCATAACAGATAAAGTACTGATATAATCCTCCTCTAGATAAGCAAAACCGAATTTACGCTAAGTGCTTTAATCAGGTTCAGATCTTGATTCAGTAGTAGATAAACTACTGATATAATCTTCTTCTAGATAAGCAAATCAGAATTTACGTTAAATTCTTTAATCAGGTTCAGATCTTACTTTAATAGTAGATAAAACACTGATATAATCCTCCTCCGGATAAGCAAATTAAATCACAATTTAAGTTAAATTCTTTAATCAGGTTCAGATCTTACTTTCATAGCAGATATAGTATTGATTTAATCCTCCTTTAGATAACCAAATCAGAATTTACGTTAAATTTTTTAATCAGGTTCAGATCTTGATTCAATAGTAGATAAACAACTGATATAATCTTCTAGATAACCAAATCAGAATTTACGTTAAATTCTTTAATCGGGTTCAGATCTTACTTTCATAGCAGATGCAGTACTGATATAACCTATCCCGAGATGAGCAAATTAAATCACAATTTACGTTAAATTCTTTAATCAGGTTCAGATCTTACTTTCATAGCAGATATAGTATTGATTTAATCCTCCTCTAGATAACCAAATCAGAATTTCCGTTAAATTCTTTAATCAGGTTCAGATCTTACTTTCATAGCAAATGCAGTACTGATATAACCCATCCCGAGATGAGCAAATTAAATCACAATTTACGTTAAATTCTTTAATCAGGTTCAGATCTTACTTTCATAGCAGATATAGTATTGATTTAATCCTCCTCTAGATAACCAAATCAGAATTTCCGTTAAATTCTTTAATCAGGTTCAGATCTTACTTTCATAGCAGATGCAGTACTGATATAACCCATCCCGAGATGAGCAAATTAAATCACAATTTACGTTAAATTCTTTAATCAGGTTCAGATCTTACTTTCATAGCAAATGCAGTACTGATATAACCCATCCCGAGATGAGCAAATTAAATCACAATTTACGTTAAATTCTTTAATCAGGTTCAGATCTTACTTTCATAGCAGATATAGTATTGATTTAATCCTCCTCTAGATAACCAAATCAGAATTTCTGTTAAATTCTTTAATCAGGTTCAGATCTTACTTTCATTGCAGATGCAGTACTGATATAACCCATCCCGAGATGAGCAAATTAAATCACAATTTACGTTAAATTCTTTAATCAGGTTCAGATCTTACTTTCATAGCAGATATAGTATTGATTTAATCCTCCTCTAGATAACCAAATCAGAATTTCTGTTAAATTCTTTAATCAGGTTCAGATCTTACTTTCATAGCAGATGCAGTACTGATATAACCCATCCCGAGATGAGCAAATTAAATCACAATTTACGTTAAATTCTTTAATCAGGTTCAGATCTTACTTTCATAGCAGATATAGTATTGATTTAATCCTCCTCTAGATAACCAAATCAGAATTTCCGTTAAATTCTTTAATCAGGTTCAGATCTTACTTTCATAGCAGATGCAGTACTGATATAACCCATCCCGAGATGAGCAAATTAAATCACAATTTACGTTAAATTCTTTAATCAGGTTCAGATCTTACTTTCATAGCAGATATAGTATTGATTTAATCCTCCTCTAGATAACCAAATCAGAATTTCCGTTAAATTCTTTAATCAGGTTCAGATCTTACTTTCATAGCAGATGCAGTACTGATATAACCCATCCCGAGATGAGCAAATTAAATCACAATTTACGTTAAATTCTTTAATCAGGTTCAGATCTTACTTTCATAGCAGATGCAGTACTGATATAACCCATCCCGAGATGAGCAAATTAAATCACAATTTACGTTAAATTCTTTAATCAGGTTCAGATCTTACTTTCATAGCAGATGCAGTACTGATATAACCCATCCCGAGATGAGCAAATTAAATCACAATTTACGTTAAATTCTTTAATCAGGTTCAGATCTTACTTTCATAGCAAATGCAGTACTGATATAACCCATCCCGAGATGAGCAAATTAAATCACAATTTACGTTAAATTCTTTAATCAGGTTCAGATCTTACTTTCATAGCAGATGCAGTACTGATATAACCCATCCCGAGATGAGCAAATTAAATCACAATTTACGTTAAATTCTTTAATCAGGTTCAGATCTTACTTTCATAGCAGATATAGTATTGATTTAATCCTCCTCTAGATAACCAAATCAGAATTTCCGTTAAATTCTTTAATCAGGTTCAGATCTTACTTTCATAGCAGATGCAGTACTGATATAACCCATCCCGAGATGAGCAAATTAAATCACAATTTACGTTAAATTCTTTAATCAGGTTCAGATCTTACTTTCATAGCAGATATAGTATTGATTTAATCCTCCTCTAGATAACCAAATCAGAATTTACGTTAAATTCTTTAATCAGGTTCAGATCTTACTTTCATAGCAAATGCAGTACTGATATAACCCATCCCGAGATGAGCAAATTAAATCACAATTTACGTTAAATTCTTTAATCAGGTTCAGATCTTACTTTCATAGCAGATGCAGTACTGATATAACCCATCCCGAGATGAGCAAATTAAATCACAATTTACGTTAAATTCTTTAATCAGGTTCAGATCTTACTTTCATAGCAGATGCAGTACTGATATAACCCATCCCGAGATGAGCAAATTAAATCACAATTTACGTTAAATTCTTTAATCAGGTTCAGATCTTACTTTCATAGCAGATGCAGTACTGATATAACCCATCCCGAGATGAGCAAATTAAATCACAATTTACGTTAAATTCTTTAATCAGGTTCAGATCTTACTTTCATAGCAGATGCAGTACTGATATAACCC
>NC_090765.1:54540272-54560272 GCF_036898095.1 Palaemon carinicauda | reverse complement strand
TCTTAACCCAAGCCAGTGGAAGACCACGGTACAGAGGCTATGGCACTACCCAAGACAAGATAAAAATGGTTTGATTTTGGAGTGTCCTCCTAGAAGAGCTGCTTACCATAGCTAAAGAGTCTCTTTTACCCTTGCCAAAAGGAAAGTGGCCACTGAAAAATTACAGTGCAGTATTTAACCAATTGGGTGAAGAAAAATTGTTTTGTAATCTGACTGTTGTCTGGTGTATGACAGAATCTGTAAAGAATAGGCCCGACCATTCGTTGTATGTGTAGGCAAAGGGAAAGTAAACCGTAACCAGAGCGAAAGATCCAACGTAGTAATGTCTGACCAGTCAAAGGACCCCATAACTCTCTAGCGGTAGAATTAGTTTGTCTGCCTGTCATTAAATTTCAAGACGAAGATATAGTTTATTTTTTTCTGTTTTCTTCGGTAATTGCCAGGATTGGAAATCCCAGCGCCTTGCTATATTGTCCAAATTAAAGAATCCAATCGAAGAGGTAGAAAGATTTTTTTTTTTCTAACAGTCAGTGAATTTCAGTATTAATAATGATGTCATCAGTATTAAGTATGTCTACCTTTCTTAGATTATTTTTGAATAACCTCAGAAACTAAACTTGACTGATTTTTCTTTGAGAATAGACTATGATTGATTGATTGATTGAATAGACTATGAACGGAAGGGATATTCCCACTGATTTTTCTGCCGTTTTCATTAGTTAGTGAAATTTCTCGTTTAATTCATCTTTAATCGAGTCAAAGATTAATTTTAGGGAAGGTGTTCACATTCTTTCATATTTAAAGGTTTCAAGATTTAAAGGCCGCTCATGAATGGCAGAGGCAAAGGACAGGGACATTGCCTTAGCATGCAGGACGATGCCCTAGAGACTGACCATATATATGGTCAGCTCCCAAGCCTCCCTCTCCACCCAAGCTAGGACCAGGTAGGGCCAGACAGTGGCTGCTGGGGACTCGGCAGATATACCTATAAGCTCCCCCAAATCCCTCATCCTTAGTTCACTAGGATGGTAAGGTTGCAGACACTAAAGGAACTAACGAGTCCGACTTTACACTTCATAGTCCCCAGCCATGTAGGCTTGGGTCTTCCAACTCTATTAGCAATAGGAGATTACTTAATTTTGAGTGGCCTTGTCCTTTTATACATCTATTTTTACAACCTTATGTAAAGAAGGAATGTTGAATTATAGTCTTCTATTCTCAGCTGAACATTTCGAAATAATGACAATTTATTGATATATTGATTAATCCAAGAGACGTCACAATTATTAAGGTCATTGAGGGTTTTCATTACATCTAGCTATACGTGGATATATTTTTAGCTTTTGTTTGGAACATATCAACTCTATCTTTTTGGACAAGAATGGCAAAGTTTACGGGTTTTTTTTCGAAAGTTTCTTAAAAGTGAAACGGGTTTAACACGTTGGGAATTTCCCCTTTGATATTAAAACGTTCCTTTTATGGGGAAGAATAAATGGGATTGTGTTACCGTCAGTCATTAGTGCTTTCAAAGGTGTGATGTACATTTTGGTTTTCAGAGTTTTACTGGAAACTCAAATTTATGCAGTTTTGATTAAGATTAGTATTGTATTTCTATTTTTACAATTAGTTTGTTATCCTAATTTTAGAATTTTTCAATTTATTGTGTTACCTTATGACTCGGAATTAACTTTTACCTTAAGTCTGTATTATTATTATTATTATTATTATTATTATTATTATTGATATATTTAACATTATTATTATTATTATTATTATTATTATTATTATTAATATTCATTAATATCCATAATAATAATATTAAAAATATTGATAATAATATTAAGAATAACAATATTATTAATATAATCAATATTAGTCTCTCTCTCTCTCTCTCTCTCTCTCTCTCTCTCTCTCTCTCTCTCTCTCTCTCTCTCTCTCTCTCTCGTGCTGAGAGACATTGCTTAGCTGTAAATGGAGGAATCTGCAATGCCCAAAAATTACGACAGTTTCTTCCAGGTCTTTTCTTACGGTGAATTTCACCCTTTTCAAAGAAAGTTGATAACTTTCTCTTTTCAAAAATTCATTTGTAAGATTTCCTTTTAAAACCAAAGGCTGAAAATTGACCACCGTAAAGTCAAAGAAGCCGGACAGCCACTTCAGAAGAGTTCAAATGGTACTTTTAAAAAGTGAAAGGCAGACAGAAATGCAACTTGGACCTAAGAATGGTACTTTTTTTGTATCACCCGAAGTGGTGTCCCCCTGACACTTTTAATTTCCTGATAAGGTGTTTGGCACTTAAAAGGTAGTGTGTCACATTCTCTTGCCTTCTAACATTTTTTTTTTCCAATTTCTTTTTCAATCAAATAAAAAAGACAAGTTTTGGTAATGATTTTGTGCGAGGAATTAATTTTCCAACATTTAACCAGCAACGTCATTGAGGAAAAAAAAAGATATATAATTTTTTTTTATTTTTTATTAGATGGAAGACATTTTTAAAGGGCTTGCCGTATTAAATTTTCCGATATGAATCTTGGGCCCTTTTTTAATACTGGCATATAATTGTTAAAGATCTTAGAAACATGATTATGTGAATCATAGGAAGGATAATTTGTTAAATAAAAAGGCCTTAAAGCTATTATTTTATTACTGGAATATAATTGTTAAAGATCTTAGAAACAGAATTATGTGAATTATAGGAAGGATAATTTGTTAAATAAAAAGGCCTTAAAGCTATTAGTTTATTCTAAAAAAAGGTAATTAGAAGCAAGGAATAAGAGAAAGAAGAGGAGTTAATAGACTAGCATATATTCTTCATTCTTCTAATATAGTTTATTTAGTGTAGGAGGCAAAGAAAGGAGATTCTTAAGAGACACATTTAGAGAAAAGTTAAAAGACACTGGAAACTATTTTAGTTTTGATGATTTATAATTTATTTAGTTTTTAAATAGTTTAGAGGAATACGAAATAATAGAAATTCAGAATTCACGAGTAACACAAAAATAAGGTTGATTACTGATGACTGCTATAGGAGGAGGAGGAGGAGGAAACTTCTCAAAATGAGAGAAGGGAGGAATAGTTAATAAATACTTTAGTGGAATACGAAATAATAGAAATTCAGAATTCACGAGTAACACAAAAATAAGGTTCATTACTGATGACTGCTATAGGAGGAGGAGGAGGAAACTTCTCAAAATGAGAGAAGGGAGGAATAGTTAATAAATACTTTAGTGGAATACGAAATAATAGAAATTCAGAATTCACGAGTAACACAAAAATAAGGTTCATTACTGATGACTGCTATAGGAGGAGGAGGAGGAGGAGGAGGAGGAGGAGGAGGAGGAGGAGGCGGAGAAAACTTCTCCAAATGAGAGAAGGGAGGAAAAGACACGAAGCGCGAAGGAAGGACTCCCGAGTACAAAAGTTCAAGGATGGGTTCCTGGAATAGCCAATGGGAATGGCCGAATTGAATATTGACAATATTAGTAATTGGTTTGGGTTGAATGAACGGGTCACAGAGGGGAGCGAGATAATCACTAGACGAATATGAGCGATGGTTATGGAACAAGTATTGAATGTGAGAAAATAATATTAATACGTTCGATATTAGTTGTCTGGGAATAAAAGATGGCATTGGATAAAGGGAGAGGTTGAAGTTCAGGGGGGGGGGAGGAATGGAAGGAGGGAACGCTGGAAACGCTGGAAACAGAGACTAGAATAATTGCTGTGGAATAAGGTGTCCTCCTGTTATATATTATGATTAGCGTTTCTTTCTTGCTGTGGCTGGGGACAGTATAATCCGTGCTTTCTAAATTATATTTTCGCTCTTATTTGTGGCAAGAAATTGCGGAGTTATCGGGCACTGTCGTATATTATTGCTGGAGGAATTATATCGAGAACTGAGGTGTTCCAGCCGTCGGGCGAAGGGTGGGAGGTTTCTGCAAGCATCGATGGTCCTCAGAACTATGCAAGTTTGTGATGGATTCAGGTTTAGGAAATGAAACTCACGTCAATATAGCTTTTATATACACATTATTTAAAACTAGTTTATTAGTTAAACATATTTTTTATCCTTAGATATTTTATCATATTTTGCCCTTGGAATTCGTCGACTTTTTAATGATTATATCATTCGCCACTTTCCAACGACGAAACATTTTCAAATTGAAATATAAAAAACTTAACAAAACAAGTAAAAAAAAGGTTACACTTTAGTTTTGGAAAATGCAAGTCATTTTGCCATTCTTTGTGGAACAAAGAAGAATGGGTATTTTTACTTGAAGAAAGTAGCAAAATGTACTATTGAGTCGATGCAGATAATTGACATCGTATTTTCAAGGGGAAAAAATAAATATAGTAATTATATAACGTTAAGTAGTGTCTTTGTACGAGTCTTATGTACCTTAAGTGCATACGAATTTTTAATGCCTTGGAGACTATGAAAAAACCCGGGAACATCCTTGGTTCATTGTTGCAGAAGCCACACATATTAATATCCATTTAATGTGAAATTGCGTAACTTGCTTGAAAACAATACCTGTTTCGTGTGAGTTTGCGTTCTTTTTTCATACGCATATGCGGGATTGTTGATATTTTATACGCAAAGGTATGAATTTTTTTTAACAGCTGTGCTTTTGTTTTTGAAGCCAAGGCTACCTTACAGGGTATTGTGAAGTAAGCCGTAAAAACAATTATTGATGAATAATACATACCAGGTTTTGAATTATAAGAATATATATATATATATATATATATATATATATATATATATATACTGTGTGTATATATATATATATATATATATATATATATATATATATTTATATATATTTATATATATATTTACTGTATATATATATATATATATATATATATATATATATATATATATATATATATATATATATATACACGCACATATATGTATAGCTTTTCAGTACATAAAAAATTTTTGGTTGTTTACTTGATTCTAATAACATCGTCAGGAAAACTCAAATAATTTTTTTATAGATGTACTGTTTGCTACATTTAGTTCTACTATTTCATATACAGTGTATAGGCTCATGTATGCTGTATAATTTTGATTTGTTTTATCATTTGAAATAAATAGGTGTAAGTGCAATTACATTTCTTTCCATTTCATATACATGCATAAATATGGTTTTATTTCATTCTTTTTACCATTTCATTCGAAGACGTGTACGTTGGTTATCCCTTTTTTAACATGCCATGTAAAGGCTCGTGTGTACTGTTAAATTATTTTATAATTCTATGGAGTCGCGTATGATACTGGAGCATGCAAGGTCTATAGAATGGGAGCATATACACAACGCTGTGATACCTCAAACTATCTAACATGCAAACACGGACAAAAGTACTACAGTAAAGCATATTGGTAGAAAACCAGTTTTACTGCATTTGATGGTATCTAGTTCTTACCTTATCACTCTGCAAATCTATTTTTTTTTCTAACCTTCTCTGATTACTGGTTTATGGAAAACAACATATATTTGAGAATAAACTGACGTGTATGGCTGGTACTACTGTACCCGTGGCGTGGTTGCTGTGGCCAGTCCTGGGAGAAGTGTCTTTGCAGCAAACTTGATTTTTCAGGTGCAATTGCTTGCTTCATTTAATCCTTTGCTATTCCATTCATTGCTTCTTCAGGCCTATCGCCCCTATATGATAAAAAGCAAGTCTCTCTCTCTCTCTCTCTCTCTCTCTCTCTCTGTCTATATATATATATATATATATATATATATATATATATATATATATATATATGGGGCTCCACAAGGAACTAGAAGCGTTGGAAGACCCAGGCCTACATGGCTGAGGACTATGAAGCGCGAAGTAGGAGATGATGAATGAAGAAGCATTGAATTAAAAGCTCAAGATAGAGACGACTGGTGAAATCTAACCGAGGCCCTTTGCGTCAATAGGCGTAGGAGGAGATGATATACACACACACACACACACACATATATATATATATATATATATATATATATATATATATATATATATATATATATATATATATATATATATACAGTATATATTTATTTCCTGTCATGCTGAGCAGCCTACCAAACCTATGACTACACGGTTTCTCCTCATCCCTCGGGTAGGGGAAGAGGGAGTATTCATACCCTAGTGAGAGGGGGTACCCCGAGATGTGCACTCCGAAACCACAATCGTCCACAAATTGCTGAAACTGCCGTGTTGTAGTTAAGAAAGGGAGAAGGGGTGGGAGGTTGAATCTCTGTGCGTGTACGCGCGCTCATCTAAATATTTAAAAAAAAATTGACGGGTCGCGTACACGTGTCCTATTCCGTGTGCTTATTTTATGATACAAGAATTTCCTCTGGAAAACATTACTTTTTTTTATGCAAAACGTTGTTTTCTTTAGATTTTAATTTTCCCGTCACTTGCGATGTAGTTTTCATCTTCATTGCTAATTGTATGAAAATATATCTTTTATTATCAAAATAAGGAAATGTTATCATGGCCGAGATAAGAGCACTTGTGTAGATAGAACCTTTTTGAAGGAGATATAGCTGTAATCAGCAGTCTGATTATGTTTGATCCTGAGGTTGAAAAAGTGCCTTGACTTGTTAATATTTCGTTTCTACGAATATTTGCCAGTTAGACGTCTTTCCATTTTACTCTTAGGCCCCGAGCACACTAGCCACTCTGTGGTACCACAAGTGGCCACGCAAAGTGGCCGGCCAGAGCACACTAGCCACTTTTTAGAGCCACAAGTTGCGACCACATGTGGTTATGTTTTGAATACCCGACCACGTGTGGTCGCTACACTGATATCACTACATCTCAGTTTCAGCATGGACTCTGATTAGCAGCCACATGTGGTCGCCAGAGGTCGCTAGTGTGCTCTCAGCCAGCCACAAAACGCCATCACAAAATGCGCTGTTTGTGGCGGGGACGAGCGACAGCTTGTCACAGTCGCAAGCCACAGACACAAGTGTGATCGGCAAAGCTTGAAAACAATGGGAACCTATGGGAGAAAATATCCCCGCCACAAAACGCAGCCACTTGTGGCTCTACAAAGTCGCCAGTGTGCTTAGGCCCTTATTGTTGCCATTGGTGGCGAGATGAGAATAACGGGAATTGTATTTCATTTTTCACCTGTTTTACTATTGCAGATAATAGATATAACATCTTTTTAATTAATAGTATATAAGTATTACCTAAATAATTTTTGTTATGGTAGGTTTCAGTTTTTAGCGATTTTGATTAGCGACATAGTTATGTGCTGCGTAGATACATGAATGTTCAATAGCCAACAAACATACAACATTACTTATCACAAACAAGATATGTTGGAAATTAGGTCAGAGTTCACCTCTCCTTTTACGCCTGTTTCAAAAAAACAGGTCGTTTGTCAGAGAGAAAATCTGCATAATTCGAAATTTGGTCGAACTAGATTTCCCTTATTTTCTTTAACGTGATTTTTTTATTAAAAAAATTCTGTTACGTGGATTGTTTTCTTGTATTCATGGACCTTACTGATCGCTTATTGCCTCCCCGGCCCCAACGGTGGGCCTTAGTGCCCAAATTCATATGCAAGCTTACTGAAAACTTATTTTGTATTCATCGACTTCCGCCTTTGGACAATTATTACGGAACTTTAAACTTGGTAATCCAGGAATGGTGTAACGCATGGAAACACATTACGTATTTCAATTTAATTAATTATTTTATTAATGTGATTTGTGTTTTTCTTTATTTTTGTGTGTGTTTATGTATGAAGAGAGAGAGAGAGAGAGAGAGAGAGAGAGAGAGAGAGAGAGAGAGAGAGAGAGAGAGAGAGAGAGAAGCTGTGTTAAAATTTAGTGACAACTCAGGTCCCGAATCGCTCAGGATATCGAAGATATACCACACGAACATATATTATTTCTTCTGTCTTCTGGCTATATTTATATGTAGACTTAGGTTTTTTTTTTTTTTTCCCCCAGTATACGGCTGATGGTTATAGTAAGGGAGAGACTGTATAATGTCTAGTTCCACATCGTAAAAACTGCTTATCTGTTACCATTTTCTTGGGAGTTCGTTACAATTATATTTGACTACAATGCAATAGAAACTAGTTTGGAAAATGTCTGAAATAACCCCTAAAATGGCGAGGCAGTAAAGAGTTTTTCAGTATTCCAGAGAAACCAAAGGCCCGTGCGCCAGGAAGAAATGGAGGGACGGGAGAGAAAGCGAGATAAGATGGTGATCCAAATCTTGGATCTTTATTTGAAGCAAATCTTAAAAGATGATATCAGTTCTGATCTATCCCATGTGACGCTAGATAAAGTCTCTCTGCATTACAATAAGGTTTCCTATGGTAAAATGTATTTTAAAATCAGTAGTGTAAACGAAATCAATGTTGATTTCATTATGTGTTTGATTTCCTGCTCGTGTATTTTCAAATACACATGGCCTATTGGAAACGTCCCTGCCTGGCGTTCTGCGGGACGGGAGATCGAGTCCGGCTCAAACTCGATAGTTTCTTGTAGTGTCTGCAACCGGATCATCCATGTTAGCTAACGATAGGGGTGTTAGGGTCATAGGGGTGTTTGGGGACCCTATATGTCTACCTGTTGAGTCATCAGCAGCCATTGCCTGGCCTTCCCTGATCCTAACTTGGGTGGAGAGTGACATGGTTGCTGATCATATGGATATATGGTCAATCTCTAGAGCATTGTCCTGCTAGAGCATTTTCACTGTCCCTTGCCTCTGTCATTCATGAGCGGCCTTTAAACCTGTAAACCAGTGTCAATATACAGTAGTTTTCATTATGCTTTAGCTTTCATGCATATATACGTAGATACATGTTTAATATATTTTATTACAAGCGTAAAGTTTTAGTGACCACTTTGCATGTTTATAGGCTCAAATGTATGTACACAACACTCCTACAGTGGTTTTTTATCTCTCTCTCTCTCTCTCTCTCTCTCTCTCTCTCTCTCTCTCTCTCAAGGAAGTCATAGTTTCAATGAGGCAAGTAACGTAAAAGGGGGTTCACGCGTTGAAATTTTCAGTTCCAAGGCTGCAAGTTTCACCAAAATTGACTATTTTTTGTGGGCGTGTTTCACGCCCATCTTGTTGAATTTGTTTACCGAATTGCTACAGTTTTGTTAGGAATACACGATAAAAATTTTATAATTTACTAAATTCTGATGAAAAGTGTTACATTTTAGAATTGTTTTAAATATAAAATACCGTCTGGTATGCGATACAGAAAATATTTGTGAACCTCATTCATCTTTCTATTTTTAAAGCAACATTATCAGTAGGTCGTCCTCATCTAGTTAGTATTCATAGATTGCTATCAATCTCTGGACGTCTGTCGTCATTCTTCAATCTTAAACAACGAGACGACAAAGTAGCAGCAGCAGGATTGAATGATTGGTTGATTGTGAGTTTTCTGGCCCCTGACATCTGAAAAAAACGTTTGAGTCCGCCATAACTTGAAATAACTGTGTAACTATCGATAGAAGTTATTTTTAGATAAACGTTTGAGTCCGCCATAACTTGAAATAATTGTGTAACTATTGATAGAAGTTATTTTTAGATAATTTTTTTTTTATCTTTTTATTAAAAAGTTAAATTACATATTCTTTACAATCACAATATTTACAGTATAATCACATTTAATTGCATTTTTCTATAAACAAATCCATCTAATTTAACAATTTACATCACACATCTTGATTTTAATTTTTAGTCACTCAAAAACAATAATTTATATACTTTTAGATAATCGAAATTTAAATCAATTATCGTACGTTTATTCCCTCATTTAGGCATATTCAAATAGGTAACTACTTAATTTATATTAAGGTTAAATGTAATTAATTGAAATTTAAATCAATTATTGTACGTTTATTCCCTCATATTTTTAGGCATATTCAAATAGGTAAATACTTAATTTGTAATAAGGTTAAATGTAATTAATTGAAATTTAAATCAATTATCGTACGTTTATTCCCTCATTTAGGCATATTCAAATAGGTAAATACTTAATTTATAATAAGGTTAAATGTAATTATAAAACTTAATAGTAAGTTGCGGTATAGTTGAAAGGAAACTTGACCTACAATGGTCTTGCTAAAAACGTGTGATTCGGGGTGACCAACCAGGAAAATCTGGAAATCACCGGTTCAGCTCTCAGTAGGGCATTGAGAAGTGCCCGAGGAAGTTGCAAGGTGCTATGATGTAAGGTTGAGGGGGGGAGGGGATAGGGGTTAAAGGTTATTCGTTTACTATATATAAATTATATATATATATATATATATATATATATATATATATATATATATATATATATGCGCGTAAAATTCACAAGAACATGCAATGCTCTTATGTAGTAATTGCATGGATCGCGTTATAATGATTGTAATTATTTGAATTCAATGGAGAAACCTGTATCGTACATGAATTGTCCTTATATTCATTCATTAGTTTTGATCCTCAAATTGTACCTGTTTTTTGTGTGAACTCATTTATACGTTTGTTTAATTTAGCTTTTGCTGTGTTTCGTAGATACAAACGTTTTATCAATCCTAGATTTTTTATCAGTCACTACCTTGAACGTTTCAGTCAAATTGGAAAGTTATCTCGCTTACAGTGGTCTTTGGTTTGATTGACCTCGAGATGGGATCCTGTAATTCATGTACATTCATTTGTTCAAATTACACATACTAGTAAAGCCGAAACTATATATTTGGAGGAGAATCAACAACCTGTCATTTTTTTTTTTAATTAAAAGGTTAAAGGTGTCCGGTTTCAATTCCAGTTTCATCAGAATAGATGCTCACCAGAATGTCAGTCCGGCAAGCCCAATCCCCCACCTGTGGTGCCCAAGCACAGCAGTGGCCTCCCCGGTAAACAGCTTAAACTCATGATCCCGATTGGGGAACGATCTGCTGCCATGCGAATGCTAGGCGAACACTTTTACCAACTTTTTTTTTTGTGGGGGGGGGGGCGTGTAAAATAAAGTATGGTATAGTTTCCAATATAATTTAGGATAATGTGCAGATGATACAACTCTAGTTGCATTTTAAAGTGCAGTATAATTTCCAACATAAATTATGATACGCAGAATAGTCGCATTTTATATAAAGTACGGTATAATTGGGGGGGGGGGGGGGGGCGTGACAAGATGTCCTCCTGTCAATGTAGGTAGCGAAGTAATAAGAGTTCGTACTTTTCAAAGGCAACCGCAGACTATCATTTTTAATGAGATTATCAATCGTCCACTGAAATTGAGAAAACAAATCCAATCTATGTCAAAGATTGTGGAATCAAAGTTTTGTTAAACAGTTAGCAAACTGGTTTAATACGCCTATGCTTCACTTTCAAATAGAAAATGTAGTTTGTCTTGTTTAGATTAGAAGTTCTTGACAGCACGCAGAATATCGTTTGTGTTGTATTCACACTGATGATGTTAATTGATAAGAGAATTTGATTATTCAGCTCATTACCGGTTGATTAGTCTTGGCTTAAACGTGTCTGCCTTGTATTCTGTTTTTGCTTGATCTTTCAATGCGGCTCTGAAATGCTTTATCTATTATAGGATTAGAAACGAAACTATAAGAGAGATTACTCGAGTGCCACATTAGATGAGATCATGGTGTCGTAGATGGAGATGGTTTGGGCATGCTCTTCGCACTTCCCGAAGAGAGATTAGGTCATCAAACTTTCCATTGGCCTCCACAATGCACTAGAAAAATTGGAAGACCCAGGCTTACATGGCTGAGGACTATGAAGCGTGAAGTAGGAGATGACAAGTGGAGAAGTATTGAGTTGAAAGCTCAAGATAGAGACGACTGTCGAAATCTGAGGCCCTTTGTGTCAATAGGCGTAGGAGGAAATGATTATGATTATAGTTTAAAATTCTATTATTATTATAGTTCTTTGACTTTATCTTATTGCTTGGTTGCAGTTTCTTCTTGCACACCGGCGCTTTATTTAAGTTTATGAAAAAAAATATATTTTGAAACCCATTAATATGAGATTATAAGGGACATGTCCAAAGGGTGGAATTTATTAGGCTTCTTCTAAACCTCTTTATTATTAAATAAAAGCGGGTTTTGCTGCTAACTAGTCCGTTATACTTTAGCCAATACTATACATTTATTCATACAATTCAATGTTTTTATGCTTAAAGATGGGTTCCTAAGAGTCTCCTGGCATTATCAGTTTCATCTTGGATATTGTTTCCAGTCTTTTAGAAGGAAAATAGAATGGATATCATCGAGCGAGGTAAACAGTGAACGTTGATTGATTATCGATAAATTTCACGCATTGGCATACCGTACATAAAAGTACTGTATTTGTATAAATACAGAAAGGTTATTAACCCTTCTATTGATACATGAATATACACTGTTTAAAAATACCTGTAATTTTAATCGGAAATTCTCCGTGAAAATATACTGTTCTCAACAGTATTTCAGTAAAATATAGGTGACCGTAATTTTTACCTTACTTGGTTATTATCTATTACTGGTTGGTGACCGTAATATCACTTCTTTACGTCAATATATCGGTTTTTAAAATGGTAAAAATCTTGGAATAAATGTTGCCAGGCATTTACCATTTTTTAATGCAAATGTTCAAGTGTATGCTGTTTCTGTACTTATTTTCATGTATTTTTAATGCCAATATTGGGAAACATTTACTCACATATGCTCGTTTAATTTATTTCCTTGAATACATATATCCTTGAAATTTATTTCCTTGAATACATATATCCTTGAAATTAATTTCCTTGCCTACAGACATTCCTAAAGTTTATATCTACGCATAAATCCTTAGTTTTTTCTCGATTGTATCCAAGAATTTATTTACTAATGCACATATCTATAGCTTTTATTTATGTAAGCATATATTAAAGGTTTTAAAAGTCTCTCGTGAGCGGCACAGGCAAGATACAGGACAATATCCTTGATATCGAGCATACTATACCTACGGTATGTTCTGCGCTCAAGCCCCTTCTCCACCCTAGTAAGGACCATGGAGGGTCAGGCAGTGGCTGCTGATGACGTTTATCAGGAGAGTTCATTTTGCTCTCATATACAGAAAGGTTATTACCCCTTCTATTTATACATGAATATACACTGTTAAAAAAAACCGTAATTTTTATCGGAAATTCTCCGTGAAAATATACTGTTCTCAACAGTATTTCAGTAAAATACAGACGACCGTAATTTTTACCCTATTTTGTTATTATCTTTTACTGGTTGGTGACCGTAATATCTCTCCTCTACGTCAATATATCGGTTTTTAAAACGGTAAAAATCCTGGAATAAATTTAGCATTTTTTAATGCAAATTTTTAAGTGTATGCTGTTTCTGTACTTATTTTCATGTATTTTTAATGCCAATATTGGAAAAGTTTACTCATATATGCTCGTTTGATTTATTTCCTTGAATACATATATCCTTTAAATTTATTTCCTTGCTTACAGACATTCCTAAAGTTTATATCAATGCTTAAATCCTTAGTTTTGTTCTCGATTGTATCCAAGAATTTATTTACTAATGCATATATTTATAGCTTTTATTTATGTAAGCATATATTAAAGGTTTTAAAAGTCTCTCGTGAGCGGCTCAGACAAGATACAGGACAATAACCATAATATCGAGCATACTATACCTACGGCATGTACGCCCAAGCCCCTTCTCCACCCTAGTAAGGGCCATGGCTGCTGATGACGGTTATCGGGAGAGTTAATTTTGCTATCATATAGCAGCGATTATTATAGCCAAAGAGTTTTTTTTTCTCTACTTATTTTACTAATATATAGTCGGAGTTTATTTTTTATATAGCCATAGAGTTTATTTTTTATATAGCCAAGGAGTTTATTTTTTGTATAGCCATAGAGTTTATTTTTTTGAATAGCCATAGAGTTTATTTTTTGTATAGCCATAGAGTTTATTTTTTATATAGCCATAGAGTTTATTTTTTATATAGCCATAAAGTTTATTTTTTATATAGCCATAGAGTTTATTTTTTATATAGCCATAGAGTTTATTTTACTAATATATAGTCAGAGTTTATTTTTTATATAGCCATAGAGTTTATTTTACTCTCATATGGTCGTAGAGTATAGGTTCATTTCATATAGCCATATACATGGTTTACCTAGTATGTTTTCGTTGATTACTTAGGCATATATGATATATCCATAAAGTTTATTTACTTATATCCGTAGAGTTTATTTACTCATGCATTACATAGTAGAATTTATATACCTGTGAATTTTATCCATATAGTTTATATACCTATGCATATATCCATAGTTTGTTTACGTATATATGTAGAATTTATTCACCTATGTATATATCCATAGTTTATTTACGTATATATCTGTAGAATTTATTCACCTGTGTATATATCCATAGTTTGTTTACGTATATATCTGTAGAATTTATTCACCTGTGTATATATCCATAGTTTGTTTACGTATATATCTGTGGAATTTATTCACCTATGTATATATCCATAGTTTATTTACAAATAAATCCGTAGAATTTATTCACCTATGTATATATCCATAGTTTATTTACAAATAAGTCCGTAGAATTTATTTACCTATGTATATATCCATAGTTTATTTACAAATAAGTCCTTAGAATTTATTTACCTGTGCAAACATCCATAGATGATATTTATTTATGCATATATCCATAGCCATGCGCCGTCTTTTGGAACTACATAACTACGTTTTTTCAAAGAGTTCCTGAATTTTGGGTGAAATTACGTTTTGAAATTAGATCAATGAAGGCATAGGGATTAATCTTATTGTTCATTGATAATGATAATAATAATGATTTTGTTAAGAAAAAATCGGATGATAATAATGATTTTGGTAAGGAAAAAATGAGATAGTAATAATGATTTTGATGAGAAAAAAATCGGATAATAATAATGATTTTGATAAGCAAAAAATATGATAATGATAATGGTTTTGATAAGCAAAAAATATGATAATAATAATGATTTTGATGAGGAAAAAAATTGGATAATAATAATGATTTTGATAAGCAAAAAATATGATAATAATAATGGTTTTGATAAGCCAAAAAATATGATAATAATAATGATTTTGATAAGGGAAAATCGGATAATAATAAAGATTTTGATAAGGGAAAATCTGATAATAATAATGATTTTGATGGGGGAAAATTGGCAGTTGTTAACTGAAAAGGGTCTTGAATTAATTTCGATCAGTACTCGAAAGATAAAATTTGTAAATTTTTAAATTTCTTCTATTTCTTCATTAAATATTCAAGAATGAGACTGATTTTCAGCATAGCTTTCGGTATGAGGTTAATAGTCATGTACCACTGCTATGCCATAATTGCAATCCACGGCAGTCAACCAACTACCAGGTTCGTAATTCATAGCTCACATCAACAGAGCGAAGTACAGGATCTCTGTTTGGAGGCTGGGGTCGTAATCTCTGGATCACGGCACCCATTTTGTTTATCTTGATTTATTATTTTAAAGATGAAGTTGTCTGGTTCCAGTTCCAGTTTCATTAGAATAGATGCTCACCTGAACGTCAGCCGGGCAAGCCTAACCCCTCACTGTTGTGCTCAAGTACAGCAGTGGCCTCCCCGTTAAACAGCTTAAACTCACTGTCCAGGCTGGGATCGTTCTGCTGCCAAGCGAATGCTAGGCGAACCCGTTACCCCTGTACTAGTCAGGAGGCTAGTTGTTCACACTCCAGCTTTGTCTTAATATTAGTTTCAGGTTGTAGCTATATTTTACCTGGATCAATCTGACGTTCTTTCTCAGAACGAAATTTACGCATTCGAAGATGCGTTTAGAATAATCAACATTTTTTTTTAAAGGAGTAATGAAACGTTGGGAACTCAGTGGTAATTATTTTTGCTTGCTTTATCTATATAGGGATAATTTCTTCTTACTTTGACAACTAATCATGTTATAATAATTCACGCATTCGAAGATGCGTTTAGAATAATCAACTTTTTTTTTTTAGGAGGAACTCGGTTATAATTATTTTGGTTTGCTTTATCTATATTCGGATAATTTATTCTTACTTTGACCAGTCTCATCTGTTATAATAGGTTAGTTTGCATATGTTGATCCATGGAACCAGGGGTATAAAATGGCGTCTTTTACCTTCTGTTACTAAATACACTTCTACTTCTATTACAAATTACAACTATGATTTTTAGCTTTGTCTCTGCTGTCTGTATAACAACTATAACATCATCGGTATTAGCTCTTTCCTCCTTGTCTCTTTGGTATCTTTCCCTCTATAGATTTTCTGTCTTTGGTTTTCTTTATCGGTTGAATCCTAACGAAATCAATGTAGATCTCGTTATATTTTCTTTTACTTGGTATCTGAGATGACCTTACCTTATAAGTTTGACTAATGTATGTTCGTTGTATCTTTGTTAAGGTTGTCCCAAAGTATCTTTTAGTAAATATTTGTTGCTTACTATATGATATACTAATGCAAATGATTTTTATTGAATTTTTATTACTCTTGGATTTGGATATATATATATATATATATATATATATATATATATATATATATGTATATATATATATATATATATAAATGTATATAATAGTTTAACATGTTTATAGTAATCTTTTGGTATATCATAGTCACGGAATTATGGACATATAAAAGAATGTAATAAGATTTGCAGATTTCCAAGTATTGGAGGCTGGTCAAAATTCGGAATGAAATTAACCTAAACATTCTGGTCATTCTAACAGAATTAATATGGACCGTATTGACACATTACGGACTAAATTTATTTAAATTGTGATAAGTAACTCGCTGATTCACCCGATTTCGACTTGTATTTTGTTAGTATTTGCTGGTAATCCCTGTAGAATTGTCCTGTGTATTTTGGTGTTGTGGTCTTGAGGCTTCTCAGTCCTGTGTATTTTGGTCTTGAGGTGTTTCAGTCCTGTGTATTTTGGTCTTGAGGTGTTTCAGTCCTGTGTATTTTGGTCTTGAGGTCTTGAGGTGTTTCAGTCCTGTGTATTTTGGTCTTGAGGTTTCTCAGTCATGTGTATTTTGGTCTTGAGGTTTCTCAGTCCTGTGTATTTTCGTCTTGAGGTTTCTCAATCCTGTGTATTTTGGTCTTGAGGTTTCTCAGTCCTGTGTATTTTCGTCTTGAGGTCCCAAGGTTTCTCAATCCTGTGTATTTTAGTCTTGAGGTTTCTCAGTCCTGTGTATTTTGGTCTTGAGGTCTTGAGGTTTCTCAATCCTGAGTATTTTGGTCTTGAGGTTTCTCAGTCCTGTGTATTTTGGTCTTGAGGTTTCTCAATCCTGAGTATTTTGGTCTTGAGGTTTCTCAGTCCTGTGTATTTTGGTCTTGAGGTTTCTCAGTCCTGTGTATTTTCATCTTGAGGTCTTGGGGTTTCTCAATCCTGAGTATTTTGGTCTTGAGGTTTCTCAGTCCTGTGTATTTTGGTCTTGAGGTCTTGAGGTTTCTCAGTCCTGTGTATTTTGGTCTTGAGGTTTCTCAGTCCTGTGTATTTTGGTCGTGAGGTTTCTTAGTCCTGTGTATTTTGGTCTTGAGGTCTTGAAGTTTCTCAGTCCTGTATTTGGTCTTGAGGTTTCTCAGTTCTGTGTATTTTGATCTTGAGGGTTTCTCAGTCCTGTGTATTTTCGTGTTGAGGTCGTGAGGTTTCTCAGTCCTGTGTATTTTGGTCGTGAGGTTTCTCAGTCCTGGGTATTTTGGTCGTGAGGTCTTTTGGTTTCTCAGTCCTGTATTTGGTCTTGAGGTTTCTCATTCCTGAGTATTTTGGTCTTGAGGTCTTTTGGTTTCTCAGTCCTGTATTTGGTCTTGAGGTTTCTCATTCCTGAGGAATTTGGTCTTGAGATTTCTCAGTTCTGTGTATTTTGGTCTTGAGGTTTCTCATTCCTGAGTATTTTGGTCTTGAGATTTCTGTCCTGTGTATTTTGGTCTTGAGGTTTCTCAATCCTGAGTATTTTGGTCTTGAGATTTCTCAGTCCTGTGTATTTTGGTCTTGAGGTTTCTCATTCCTGAGTATTTTGGTCTTGAGGTCTTTTGGTCTCTCAGTCCTGTATTTAGTCTTGAAGTTTCTCAATCCTGTGTATTTTGGTCTTGAGATTTCTCAGTCCTGTGTATTTTGGTCTTGAGGTTTCTCAATCCTGAGTATTTTGGTCTTGAGATTTCTCAGTCCTGTGTATTTTGGTCTTGAGGTTTCTCATTCCTGAGTATTTTGGTCTTGAGGTCTTTTGGTCTCTCAGTCCTGTATTTGGTCTTGAGGTTTCTCAATCCTGTGTATTTTGGTCTTGAGATTTCTCAGTCTTGTGTATTTTGATCTTGAGGTCTTGAGGTTTCTCAGTCCTGTGTATTTTGGTCTTGAGGTTTCTCAGTCCTGTATTTGATCTTGAGGTTTCTCAGTTCTGTGTATTTTGATCTTGAGGTTTTTTCAGTCCTGTGTATTTTAGTCTTGAGGTCTTGAGGTTTCTCATTCCTTTGTATTTTGGTCTTTATGTTTGCGTTACTAATTCTTCATTGTGGCATCGGTTTTTGGAATCATTTCGGGTTTTTGTGTTATATAACATTGAATATTAATCTGTATGTGTTACATCATAGTTTGTATGTGTTTCCAATCTGAGTATATCTCATTAGTCTTCAGTAATTGTCTTATTCTTTTTTTTTCTTTCATAACAAAGTACTATGTCTATCCAGTCGTGTTTTTTTCTTTTCTTATCATTTTCTTTTTTCTCGTTTACTTTATTTTTTCTTAAAACATGTTGATCATTTCAATTATAAGCAGCATTAAAATTATTTTTGTTAGGGTATAGTATCAGTGTGCGTATATTTTACCTCTTTTCGTACTCGTCCCCACTTAAGTTTTAGTCTTTTCATGTTTATTTTTTTCTCAATCAACATGTTGATCATTTCAATTATAAACATTGCTCAAAGATAATTTTTTTTATAGTGTCATAGTATATATTTTGTCGCTTTTTCGTACCAGTCAACACTTCTCCCATGTTTTTGTCTTTTTATATCATACTTTCTTCTTGTTTATATAATCTTTCTTAATCGACACGTTAGTATTTCAATTATAAACATTACTTAAAAGTAATTATTCGTTAGACTATACTGTCATAGTATATATTGTGTCTCTTTTCGTACCAGTCAACCCTTCTCCCAAGTAATGGCCCGATAAGGTTGTCCAGGAGTCCGGAGTTTCAGAGTCTCTAATTCAAGAGCTGTCGGATCTCTTGTCCAGTGGAGCCCCCGTCTGCCTTGTTATTGCTTTCTAACTGACGCAGCCTCCATTTTCTTTTGGCAAGTGATACGGACCAGTTACGTCTGTAACCCCCTCTCCTTTTTTATTTGTCTCGCATGTTAGTACATTTCCTTATCCGGGTTGTTCGATCTGGTCAGTTTTGGTTTGATCTTACCTGGATTTCTTGGAAATGAGACATCTTTTGAGTCTGGGAGTTGCCGTAGACGTCCTCCTGAAATAAGACAACTTTTGGGTCTGAGATTTGCCGTAGACGTCCTCCTGAAATAAGACATCTTTTGGATTTGAGATTTACTTGGATTTGAGATTTTCTGTAGACGTCCCCCTGAAATAAGACATCTTTTGGGTCTGAGATTTGCTGTAGACGTCCCCCTGAAATAAGACATCTTTTGGGTCTGAGATTTGCTGTAGACGTCCTCCTGAAATAAGACATCTTCTGAGTCTGAGATTTGCTGTAGACGTCCTCCTGAAATAAGACATCTTCTGAGTCTGAGATTTGCTGTAGACGTCCTCCTGAAATAAGACAACTTTTGGGTCTGAGATTTGCCGTAGACGTCCTCCTGAAATAAGACATCTTTTGGATTTGAGATTTACTTGGATTTGAGATTTTCTGTAGACGTCCCCCTGAAATAAGACATCTTTTGGGTCTGAGATTTGCTGTAGACGTCCCCCTGAAATAAGACATCTTTTGGGTCTGAGAT